>NC_059484.1:600000-767489 GCF_018139145.2 Gymnogyps californianus | reverse complement strand
CTTCGGCACCCAACTGAGCCGGGAACACCCCTGCTCCTGGTGTACCTTTCGAACGTGGGGATGCCCGGACCCCCCTGGTGTGAGGCTTTGGGGTGGTACTCGGGCTGTCACTGCCTGCCAGGTCCACCCATGGGTGTTGCCCTTGGCCTCGGAGGAGAGCCGCTCCAAGCCGCCGTTGGGTTGGGGTGCCACCTTGCCAAATCCGCCGGGGAGGTGCGATATTCACGTGGGGAGTGCAGGAAAAGTCCGGTGACTCGGGTCGTCGCGTGGGTCTGAAATTCAGCCGGGGCCATGGGCAGCAGCTGGTGGCACGGTGTGGTGTGGCGTGGCGTGGCGTGGTGTGGCATGGGTGAGGGCTGGGTGCCGGCAGCGCAGGGATGCGGTGCAGGGGTGGTGCGTGGGCACGCCTCTTTGGCAGAGCCTGCCTCTTGCTGCACGCCCGTGGGTGCTTTGGGCCAAGACCTGTCTGCTGGGTCCCCCACGTGTTGTGCTTAAGCTGGGTTTGATTTTTCTGGGAGCTGATCCCACCTTCAGCTGTGCCGGTGTGTTCTTTGTGCCGGTGAGCGCATCTCCAGAGCTGGCAAAGGCTAAAAAGTCACCCGGACATCAGCTGAATTGCGCATCCTGGCACGAGGGCATTGCCCATCCTCTGGTCGTCCCAAAGAGACAACCCACTGTTTTCTTAGCCACGTTCTACGTTTTTCAATTAGCATCAGCTCTGAATGAATAGTGAAGGGGAAAAAAAAAATCTATTTGGGCGGTGGGGATGAGGAGAGGGGGACTGTGTCTTTCAAAAACCGCTGTATTGCTAAATTATATTCTTGTTCTAATTTGCTGAGTCAGTGATCTGGAAAAAGGGAGAAAGGGAAAAAAAAAAAGTTCATCTCTTCCAAAGAGTCCTAAAGCGGGTCAATAGACTCGGAGCTTGCAGCAGCCGGAGGAGTCGCTCCCTTCTCGCGGCACTGTGCTGGATCTGGGGATGATAAATAGCACCGGGAGCCCATGAAATGGTCACCCCCTTGATTGGTTTCCCCATCCCGTGGCTGGCTGAGAAATTGAAGCCACTGAATTAGGGCTCTTCATGTGATAGAGTTGGGCCCCACCAAAGATGGGTCCCCATCCCTCCTGGGCACGACCATAGGTGTGTTGAGGCTGAAAAGAGATGTTATGCTGGTGGGGATGGATGCCTGGGCAGATGTGGGTCACTCCAGGGCGTCACCATCCCCTTTTCAGAGATCCTCCCCTCTCTGAGGTTATCCACTTGTGCCACGTGTTGACCTTGGTAGAGTTGAACAAGATTGTGGCTGTATGTGGCTGGGACAGGGATGCTGGGACCCTGGCTGATGTCCCAAGGTCACCTGGGTCAATGACTGGGTTGTTAAACCTCACCCTACATCAACCAGCCTTGGTAATGCGTTGCGTTGGGCCAACCCTAGGGCAACCACCGGCACCTGCCTTGTGGTGGAGACCCATCTGGAGTTTGCGGTGGCCAGGACGCAGAGCTGCTGCCAGCTCGGCAGCTCCATGGACCACTGGTCCTGGTGGGGTGCCATCACACTGTAGTGCTTGATAGCGGGACAGGAGGGGCCATTCAGTGGCCCTTTGTATGGGGCTGAAAAATTCGTAGGGCTTTGTGAAGCATCGTCCCCCTCTGCGGGGAGCTGTGCCATTGCCCGGGAGAGGAGCAGCCGGCAGTGACTCTGGTCTGCCAGCCCAGTGCGCCCAGAGGAGCGTCCTCCGAGAGCCCGGACAGGGGCCGCAGCTGTGATTAAACGTTGATCTAAAATCAAGCAGTGAAAAAAAATAGAATTAAACCTTTATGGCAGCATTAAAAAACGGGCTAAATCCCTCTGCTGCCATTAAGCTTTATCTGCACATCTACAGAGCCCGAATAACCAGTCGCCGCTGGTGTCCCGGTGCGGTGGTGGCCGGCTGAGGCTCTAAGACTGGCGAGGCAGGTCGGATGCTTGGAGCAGGCAGCAGCATGTCCCTGCACCTACCAGGCTCCTCCGGGCTCTGCCGGCCCCAGCAACCCCGGGTAATGCCGTGGGGGCTGGTGGCCAGCCCTGGTCACCCTGGGCTTGTCTCCAGAGCTGTAGGTCACAGGAAGGCCATGAATAGTCGGGATTTGACTCAACAGATCTGTCCTCCATCTGGAGAAGCCTTGGTGAAGTGCCTTGGTGCCCCAGCTAGCGCTGGTGTGAGGGTCACTGCCACCCTCACGTGAGTCTCACAGAGAGAGACTTTTCACCAAGGCCTGTCATGACAGGACAAGGGGCAATGGTTTTAAACTGGAAGGGGGCAGGGTTAGGTTGGACGTAAGGAAGAAATATTTTACAATGAGGGTAGTGAGACACTGAGCAGGTCACCCAGAGAAGTTGTGGATGGCCCATCATTGGGGTTCAAGGTCAGGTTGGATGGGGCTTCGAGGAACCTGATCTAGTGAAAGATGGTTGGACTGGATGGTCTGTGAAGGTCCCTTCCAACCCAAACCCTTCTGTGATTCTGTGATCATGGGGACAAGGGGGGATCTATCCTGGGCATCCACATTAGAGCTGGTTGTCCATCTTCCTTTAATAACGAAGGGGCAGAGGTGTTTAAGGTGACCTGTATCAGACATCTCCTTCCAGACCCATTAGGAGCCCCCTCTCCCCTCGTTCCTCTCTCCTGCAGTGATGTATCTGAGTAGGTGGCCCTTGCTGGTGAGTCCACCACGCTCTGCCCTGCCGGTTCTGCATCCAGCGCCTTGGGCGGCATCCAGCATGGGCGGCATGCCGTGCCACAGCCCCATGCATCACTAGTCAGAGGCACTTGTGTCTTCCCCAGATGCCTGATTACATATTGCAGAGACATTTGGGGAAGTGGTGATGCCTGCAGCTCTCTGCTCGTTGACTGCCCCAGCTCAGTTTGCCCTGAGGACCAGACACAGGCTGGGAGCAGGAGAAGGTGCAATCTGTCAGCAGCCTAGCTGGGCACCACCACCTCTTGCCCATTATCACCCTTTGCCCCCCCTCCCCTTGCTCAAGCCCCATGTTTGGGTCATGGTGCCTGTGGAAGTGAGCACGTTGGGGTCCCTGCCGCAGGGGTCAGGGGAGATGCTGCCCTGGTTACTCATTGAGGCTTGGTGGGTGTCTTGATCCAAGAGAAGGACCTGATGAGAGCCAGCTGGCTCCTCTGTGGGGTTAGGGACCTGAACGTGGCATGGTTTTGACTCTTGGGACAACACATGAGGTGCCCTAATCCTGCACGTGGGCTCAATGCCGGGAGCTGGTGCTGGGGCTGGCTATCCCTGCCACCACCCCGTGGCAGCCCAGCCTGCTGCCCCGTGCTCGTCACCGCAGCCTGTGGCTTGTTTCCCGTTGGTGTCCCTTGCTTGTTTGGAGATGCAGGAACCGCAGGGCCCTCTGAGGCATGTCCTCCTGGTGATCGTGTGGCCCTGTCTGCTGGATAGCATGGCGTGGCCTTGCTTGGGGGCTGTTGGCATTGAGAGATGTTGTGGTCCTTGCATACTCCACCCACGGTCTCATGAACGTTGCGTGGGCTTCCCACACCATCCAGCTGGGAAACATCCCAGGTTCTCCTTCCAGAGGACCGCAGAGCTGTTGGGGCCATTGCCCCACACCATCTTTCCTGGAGGTGGCTTCAAAGAGGTCTCGTCCGTTGTTGGGTGCTTTGATGCGTGTGGGATTGAGCCTGGTGGGACTCATCCCTCTTCCTCTGCGAGATGCTGAGAGGTCCTCGGTGGTGCCCGGGGCTGCTCTGTTGGGGACAAGGTTGTTCATCGTGGCCGGGCAGCAGCGGGGTGATGTCCCCTGTGTCCCGAGCAGTTCCCGGGTCTGGTGGCCCCAAGCCCGGCCAGCTCACTTCCTGCCTCAGTTTCCCCCAAATGCCCTCCTAAACCCATCTGTTGGCTGGGCTCCTGTCCGCTGGGTGTCCGTCCGTCCGTGGCAGGGGAGGTGGGGGCTGGCAGCGAGGGGGCCGCCGTGCCGGGCCATGCCGGCTCACCGCGGCCGAGCCATTGTGCTCGCTATCGGCCGGAGGGGAAGTCGGGGGCTGCGCCATTGTGCCGGCTGCGGTGCGGGGACGTGGGAACAATGGCCGAGCTGCTGTGCCGGGTGCCCTGCCGGGGAGGGGGGGGGCCGGCGGCGGGGGCACCCCTGTCTCCCTCCGGCCAGCATCTCGGCATTTGCCGGCAGGCTGGAAACCTTGGGATGCGCGGCCGCGTCCAGGGGCTGCCGAGCCCAGGCTGGATGCGTCCCGAGGCCGGTGACTGGGATGCCGGGATGGGGATGGGGGGCGGGGGGGTGTGTGTGGCGCGGGTGCACTACGCTGGTGCTGCGCGGCTGTGCCGGACCCGACCTAACGCCTTATCCCTTCTTCTTCTGTCCCCCCTCCCTGTCTCTCTTCCTTTCCAGAAGGTGATGCTTCCTACAGGAGCCGCGTTCAGATGGTTCCAGTAGGAACGGGAATCCCAAAGCTCTGTCATCCAAGTGCAATGTCACTGCTTGCTTGTGTTGTCTCAGGCAAGGGATTTTTGGCTGAAATGAATGGATGCACCTGTGTCTCTTTAGAACCAAAAATATTTTCTCGCAAATCTCATTCCTGTTTTTATAATTTTTTTTTTTTTGCGTTCGTTTTAACATCTTCGAGTCCTAGTCAGACATTTAACTGCTTTTCAAATAAAAATAATTAAAAGAAAAAAACAATGGATCTGTAAAGTACCAAGACTTAATAGACAGAGTATGGACAATCAGTTTCTTTCTGTGTTTTGGTGTTGATGTTGTTTATGTGTGAAAGATGCAGTACTTGTGTAGGGAATGTAAATTTACAGTAACCTTTTAAAATCTAGTTACTAATAAGCACTACTGTAATTTAGCACAGTTGTTTAATTGCACCCTCATTTATACTTTTTATTTGATTCTTTCCCATCATACAATAGAGTGGATAGTTTCTAGAATGCCTCAACTTCATGTTTATAAATGAGAATATGTTTAAAGCGATGTAGTATCCCTTTTCCTAGCCATTCACCTATGTAAGCTTAACCCGCAAGAGGTTCGGTATAAAAGGTGGAAGAAAACAATTGCTACACAACTGGCGGTCTTCGAAAAAGGAAAAAAGAATAAAAAAAAAAAGAAAAAAAAAGTCATTGTTAGTTTATTAATATAGAACAAGAAACACTGCGTACAGAAAAACCTCCTAATTGCAACGGTTTACTCCTAGAAGTAATTTTTGTAAACTTACTGAAGTTAAAAATCAAAATAAAAATAATATTGCAGGACCTGTGCTGAAGCAGTTACGAAAAGTGATATTTCTCTTCTGTTCAAATCCCCGTCTCTCCAGCTCTCTCTACATCATTAAATTGAAATGCTGTTTGTAATGTTTTAGCGATCCAGGCTGTTTTTGTGAATAAAATGAATGCATGTTTTGTGTCATGATTTACAGCTTTGTTATTTCTCTCCCACCCCTCTTTCCAGCCATCCGGGCCCCCCAATGCCGATGACGGCTGGGCCCCCCCTGCCTTCGCCTGCCCATGCGCCCCGTCCCCGCTGCTGCTGCCGCTGCCGGACGCGGTCCTGCCGGCTGCCGGGGGGACCTCGCTGGTGACAATGCTGGAGTGTGGCAGCGGCCGGCCCAGGCGGGATGGTGTGATGAGCCAAGCTGGAGCCACCCCGGCTGCTAAATCCGCACGGTTAATCCCGGCAGTGGCTGGGCTAAGCCAGCCCCGGCTCTTCCCGGGGATATTTCCCGGCTTGACCTGCCTGGAGTTTTACTGGGTAGTGCAACACTGTTTGTTTTGGTAAAACAATGTCATTAATGTGCCACGGAGAACTGCGGTGAGGCTCATTTTGTCCAAAACGAGCTCCTGAAGGTGAGTGAGCTCAGGAGGCTGAGCATCTGGTGCAGCCGATGGATGGCCTTCCTGGCTGGCCTCGTGCCGGCACTGGGTCAGTGGGAGCCATCCGGGATGGAGGGGACGTTGGATGGGCTTGGCTGTGGGCAAGCCGGCGGGGTTGCTGCTGGCGCTTGGGGTGCCGCGCTCAGCATCGTGCCGGGCAGGTGGGCTGCGTGCCCCCTTCCAGCCCCCGGGAGGGTCTCCTGGCTGCGCAGGCAGGGTCATCCCAGCCTGGGGGAAGAGGCAGATCTGCCTGGACCCAGCAGCGCCGGCTCTGCCTTGCTGGGAGGAGGTAGCAAGAGCCTTTGTCCCTGGCTCCAGCCAGCGTTTGGGCCAGCATCTGTTGACCAGATGTGCGCCCGGAGGAGGCGAGGGGGGCGACAGTGGTGCATGGGCTCCGTCCCTGCCGGATAGCGACCTGCCAGGACGGAGCAGAAAGCGCTCTGAAGCTCCCTGGGGAAAAATGCCCTGAACGCCATCTCCAGCAGCCTTCCACCTGGCCGCCCCAGCAGCTCCCGGGTGGTTTGGAGCCCGGCCCCAGGCACCCAGGTCACACTGGCGGCTGAGCCTGGGGGTGCCTGCAGGGACCACTGGAGCTCACGGTGATGGCAATGCAGCTGGGCCAGCATGGCGAAGGACAAAGCTCAAGGCCTGCAGGGACAGACGGAGCCTGCTCGTGCCCTGGGAGTGCTCCGGTGCGTGGCATGCCCAGCTCATGCACTGACCGGGGTGGCACTGGCAAGGGGCTGCGGGGAGCTGGTTCCCAGTTCATGCTGCTTGGGCAACAGCCGAAATCACTTAGCAGGAATGTGGCGGGGTGTGTGTGTGTGTGTGTGTGTTAGGAGAAAAAGGTCTGGCTGTTTTTTTACGACTGTGGCTAATGGTTGGGGCTGTGTGAACGCACAGTCCTGGCACTTGGGGGGGAGCCAGCCCCTACCCCACGCTGGAAGAGCGTCCTGGGGACTGGCATGCAGAGCCCCGACCCCCTGGGGGAGCTGCGTAGGGGGGTGCTGCTTCATCCCACCAGCAGCCAGGGCTGGGGACTGCTGGGGCTGCCTCACAGGGCTGTTTCCCCCGGTCTGGCCATGTCACCCACAACAGGGCTGTGCTTGGTGCTGTGTGTGCAGCACAGGGGGCTGCTGTTGGCACAGACTGGTGCTCGGCGAAGTGCCATCGGGGCAGTTGCCGATGCGGCAAACCCCACTGTGCCTTGCTGCCTCTCCGCTGCCTGCTCCCCCGGGGACAGCAGTGTTCCCAACTCTGCTTTCCCCCTGGGAAGCCACAAGGCACAGGGCACGTGTCCCCCATCACCGCCATGGGCATCACACCGGCACAGCGCATCGTGGCAGCCCAAATGCTCCAAGGAGCCCCTCAGGGGAGGTGTGGGGCAGCACATGGCACAGGGAGCATGGAGGAAGATGGTGCAGCCATGCTGCATGGTGCTGCTGCTTGTACAGGCAGGTGGTTTGGGAGTGATGCCCTGCCAGAGCCCCTGCCTTCATTGCCACACCAAGCCCAGCGCTGCCAGCGCCTGTGTGCTCCTCCGGCCAGCGCATCGGCAGGGGACGTGGGCACTGGCACAGACCGTGGGCATTTGCAGGGACCATGGGCTTTTGCAGGGACTGTGGGCGTTAGCAGGGGAGGTGGGCACTGGCAGGGGAGGGGAGCGATAGCAGGGCACGTGGTGCTTGCAGGGAGGACATGGGCATTAGCAGGGGACGGGGAGAGCAGGGGCTTTCCCATGAAGGATGAGGGCAAACGGGTTTGGGAGAAAGGAAGGAGCCAGAGAGAGGGTGGATTCAAACCCTGCCTGTAAGTGGGATGGGATGGTGGGGTGTGGGGTGGTAGGGAGGTGGGAGATGGGGTGCTGGGGCTGTGGAGTGGCCCCTTCACCCCACTTCTAGCTCACCCCCATGCTGAGCTGCATCCACGCCTCCCAGGTGTGTGTGTAGGTGGATGGCCCTGTGCTCACCAACGAGCCTTGTCTAACGAGCTCCTGCCCAGGCAGGCAGGACCTCAGGCATCCCCTGAGGGCGAAGCCCATCCTCTCCACCACGCTTAGCCGCAGTGCCACCATCAGGCACAACCCCTGTGCCAGGCTGTCCCCACTGCCTGCCCAGCTGCTGGTGGGGAAGTGGCACCCAGGGCCACTGTCCTCAGGGCGGCCACCAGCAGCAGGGCGGCATGGGGAGCATGGGATGATGATAACGAGCTTGGCATGGCGCTGATGGAGAACCTTGGGTGCTACCGCAGGGGCAGGCCTGGGGTCACTCTCAATTAACATCCTCATTAAACAGAGTTAGCAGAAGGGCAAGTAAACCTGCCGCTGCCCTATGGCGTGCTGTCCCTGAGGGCATGGCTGTGTGTGAGCCCTCCTCGGCCTCGGTGGCTCCACGTGGGAAGATATCAGCAAGGGATGCCGGGAAAGGACAGATCCTGGCATGGGGCTGGTGCAGTGGCACAGCAGCGATGCCAACGGTGGTTCGCATGGTGGAGTTAGCCTGGCTTGAGAGGACTGTGTCCGCAGCTCTGAGTCCGGGGTGAGCTGCCGCAGAGCCGGCAGCAGGAGCTGCAACCTCTGCGCTGGTGCCAGAGATGTGTCCCGTCCTGCCACAGGGGCACCCCAGCACCTTGGGGGTGCCAGGCTCGGCTGTGGGCTGTCACCCATCCCTCTCCGCAGTGGGACCCACCACTTCCCCTGCGTTGGGTCGCAGCCCGGTGTGGTGGGCTGGCGGCCGCCTCGTCCCGCCGTCCCCCGGGGCTGCAATTAGCAGCCTGACCCCGGGCTGACCCGCCCCCCCGGCGCGGGGATGGGGCAGGATGCAGGAAGCGCCGAACAAAATGTGCTTCAGCTGAGCCGGATGGCGGGCTCGCCGCGAGCGCCGCCGGCCAGGCGTGACCTCCCAGCCGGCAGCCTGCTCCCGCTGCCGGGGCCGGCCACGCTCCCCGTGGGGGCTTGGAGCTGCGGGGAGGGGGCTGGTGGGACAACGAGGGGCCGGGGTCTTGGCAAGGGGGGCTTGTGAGATCCTTGGTGGTAGGACGGGAACATCCACGAGCATTGAGTCCTGGTTGGTGCTAGGTGACCCAGTGCTTCACCCCGAGGGCAAGAGGGTGGTAGCAGGTTGGGGTGGTGGGATCTGCTCAGGCTTGCTTGGTAGGGCCACTGCACAGCCCGGGGGCTATGGGCCCAAGGCAGGGTCCAGCCAGCCCCCACGCCAGGCACTAGAGACATCTAGCATCTCCTGCAAGGCTGAGCCATCTGTGGATGGTCCCCAGCGTGTCCTGGTGCTGAGCTGACACCAGCTTGGTTGGGGGTTTTGGCAGCCCCACCGCAGCCGGACACGACCGATGCAGGTCTGCCAGGGGTAACCGTCCCTCAGCAGGCGTGGGCAGCTGTGGGGGACGCTCACCACCGCACGGCTGGCTTTGCTCAGGCTGTCTGATCACCTTCAAGGCTGGAGCCTGGGGCTGTTGGGCCGGCTCAGTTGGGAGCATTAATCTAAATAAACCTCCCCGAGTTCAGCTCCCCGCAGCTGGCCAGGTGACCTTCCCTGTGTCACACACCTCCTGGGAGCTTTCCGGCCCAATTTTCAGCGCTGGCTGAAGTTCTTCCAAGTAGTTGCACAGTTTTCAATTTCAGGCTAAGGATCCCTCGTCTCTGTAGCTTCTCCACTGGGAACGAGTACTGCGTTGGCTTCTTACCCCAGAAACTGCCCGTGCCGAGGTGTGGGACGGCGGGGCAGGAGGGTCCCACCAGGACTCTGGGATGCTGTGTTCATTGCTGTCTCTACCAGAGCAAGTCTGAAAAGGGCTTTTGTCAGGGAAGAGGAACCATGGGAGATCCTTTATCACCCGAAGGCTTGACATTCACATCACTTCACCTCTGGGACTTCCAGACTTCCTGACCTACCACCACGTGCTGAGATGTCCCCGTGCCTGAGCTGGGGCAGGAGGATGTTTACCCGGCAGCATCCTCCTGAAAAGGATCCTGTAGGTGGGAGCTGACACCCATTCCTGCATCCCGCCAGCCCACCCTGGGATGAGCTGGGTCCCCAGCAAGGCAAAGCTGCGGCTCCAGCTGGCCAAATGCCCTGGCTGGCTGCCCTGCTGCAGCTCTGCAGGAGGCTGGGGACTTTGCTGCAGCCATCACTAGGTGGTTTCTGTAGCTGGGGCTGCACAGAAACTGCCTGAGGTCCTCCTGCCCTGGGGACTGGTGTGCCACTGGACCTGGCGCCTTGCCTGCAGTGCAGCGGTGCTGCCTCTGTGGAGGAAGCCGTCTTGGTCTGGGGTCTCAGCTCCCATCCCTGCACCCCATAGAGTGAATGACTGCTTGGGGTGTGCTGGTTTTGCTTGCACAAAGGAGGACACCTCTTGCATCCCCAGCTCCTTCAGCCCCAGCAGAGTACCCCAACCTCCAGCACCCCATGGCTGTGGGCAACAAGGACTGTCTAGCCTGGTTGAGCCATGGTGTCCCCTTTTTTAATCAAGAGCAATGCCTGATTATTCCTGATGAGCATGTATGTTCTCCCCAGTTCGAGCCGCACCACGGCCACTCTGCTCTTCCAGCCAGCATCTGCTGGCTGCAAAGCCCACGCCAAGCCGCGGCGGCTCCCGCTTAATCGGGGACTCGCTGCTGTGCCAACGCCGGTTTCAGCACTGCGTCAAGATGTTTTAAGGCCAGAGCAGTCAGGATTTGTGAGAAATAGGTCGGCCTGTGACAGCAGAAGGAGGCTACTCAGTGCAAGACGCTGCGTTATCGGGCAGGGGAGGGAGCGGCTGGCGTGGCATTAGCCTTCAGCCTTTAGGTGACGATGGGTGAATGACAGCAGCTGAGCAGGGGCTTAGCAGAGGTGACAGGTACCAGTCCAAGCTGGAGGGGTTTGCAGCCTGGAACCTGCCTCCCCCTTGGCCAGACATTGGCGCTGACAGCCCTGGTGAAGCATCAGTCTGGGGTGTTATGTCTCCCCTCACCAAAATGCTGCAAGTGGAGGTAGTGCTTGTGAAGGTGTCCAGCTGGTACCATGGGTAGCGGGAACACAAGACCAGGCTGCCCTGTCATTGCCCCCCCAGCCAGTCCTGCAGCCCGCCTTGCGCCTCTGATCCAGGGCTGGAGGATGAGACGCCCATGGGGCAGGAAGGATGCCCTGCCCTCTCCTGCCTTGCCTTTGAGGCCCTTGGGTTGGCTTCTCCTGCAGCTGGGCTGGCTGGACACTGTGTCCCAAGCCTGTCCCATCGCACAGCTCCCTCTCCCTGAGCCCAAGCAAGCCTGGGGCAGGCCTACCGGGGGTGGAGGAGCTGCTGGCCTGTGTATTGTGGGCAAACCCACGAGCCAACAAGTGCATAGAGCAGGTTATACTAAACCCAGGAAGGGTACAAGAACAGAGCAAGCATGGATGAGACCTCCCAAATTATTAAGTTCCCTTTCCTCGATGTGCCAGCTGGTGCCACCTACTTTCTGGCCTTGCCCGTTCTCCTCATCCTGGTTGAAGAGGAACGGTGGCCAGGGTGTTTCACAAGGCCACCTTCTGCCATGAGGGTCCCCATGGACAAGAATAAGTCAGCAGGACAATCTCCCCCTCCCTTACCGGCAGATGCCATAACACAGCATCATTTTGCCCTGGCAGAGCCCTGGGCAACCCTGGGTTTCTGCATCTCCTCACCTGCCCTTGCAGTTGGGGGGACACCCTCTTGTCTTTGGGGACATGGGTGCGGGCAGGCGGGTGATGCCATTGCCCACTTGCCTTCTGGCTGTGCAGGCTGGGACTGCAGCAGTGCAAGTCAGCCAAGCCCACCCCCAGAAGCTGAGGACCGGGGCCTCGATAAGTACATCCCACTTGACCTTTACATTAATTTCTGCATTTTATCTCACTTGCTGGCCCTGTTCTTTTTAAAGCTCCATCTGTTGCGGGTAATGATACCTCCAGCAGTGGCACGGCCGTGAGCCTCCCCACCTCCGGCTGACTTAGTTTTCCAGCTTCGGGAGCAGACCAGCCAGGAGACCAATGCCCACAAAGGCCTTGCAGGTCCTGCACCTCTCTCCTGCAGAGCTGGATCATGCTGGACCCCGGCAGCGAGCAGGAGCGCTCGGCACAGCTCAGCACCTCTCAGCTGTGCCCTGCAACCCTCTGGATGCTCCCACTCATGCAATGGTGGCATCACCACCGCTGACATCCTTCCACCTTGCCATCGTGGACACAGGTCTCCCACTGCTGTGTGACTTGGACACCATCCCAGTGGGAGATGCTCCCTCAGCAAGGCTCTGTGCCCTGTCTGATTGCCTAAGCAAGAGATGCGCTTCGCCCCGCTGCAAGGGCAAGGCCGGTAAAGCCAGAGACTGCTCCAGGTCTTTCCCGGTGCTTTTAACCTGGAGCAGGCGGGGTGAAACCAGCCTGGGGCAGAGCCCCACTTGTGTGCTCCCCACTCCCTGCTGTGCCTGACCTGGAGGGCTCCCACCGGCAGCGCGGTTCACTGCCTTGCGGTGAGTCCCGACCATTCTCCACCGAGACAGCCACGGGGGAAGGTATAAATTGGCTCTGCTGCAAGTACGTGTGTGTGTAATGGGGGCTCCCTGACCCCCCAGCTCCAGTCCACGAAGCGCCTGAGCTGACTGGTGGCCCCCGCCATCTCTCCTGGAGCCTGGTTTGGCCACGGTCCCTTGCAGAAGAAGCAGGAGCGTGGTGGGGGGGCTGAGCCCCAGGGCAGCCAAGGAGGCAGTGCTGCTCCTGGGGGCTTGGGGGAGACCGAGCTGGGAGAAGGGGCCAGGGCAGGGCAAGACATGAGGGGATGGGGACTGCACAGAGAAAGAGAAAACACTTGTCCTTCGGGCAGAGGGACGAGAGAAAAGGGCCGGCGAAGAGGTAGGAGATGGGGGTGGGAAAGGGACACCGCGGGGATGGGAGTCCTTGGAGAAAACACAATGTGTTGGGTGCAGGGCACGGTGGAGGTCTTGGTGCCCCTACATCCTACCCAGTCCCACCATGAGATGGGTCATTAGGGACCCAGGATACCACAATTAAGCCCTAGCCTGCAAGACGGGCAAGCAAGATGGAGCAGGGCCCTCCAGGGTGAGCAATGCGGAGTCTGCCGAGGGCTGAGGGATGCCCGTGGGCATCTCAGCTGACGGGTGCTGACCTGCTCGCACCCTGGGGAAGGTCTGCAACCTGACTCAGCTCTCCAGGACGGCGCAGAGCTGCCGACTCCGTCCTCCCACCTCCATTTTCTTACGCCTCCAGACAAAGTGACCGTTTATCCGCTTGGATTTCAAGCTGTGTGCACAGCCCCGCACTCACCCCTTCGGCTGGACACGGGGAGGAAGAGGAATGCAACCAGGCAGGTTTGTGCAAACACAGGCGCTGCGTGGTCCCCCTCGGTCTTTAGTCTGGTAAGCAAAATCAGCATCTAATCCAGATCAAACAGGACTTTAGCTCCTGTCAAAGGACTGATCCCCTATTCTGCCCAGGCTGTGGTATTTAAAGGGACATGGCCAGGTTAAGTACAGCTGGAAACAAAGGGTTTGTGAAAATAATCATAATAAAAATAACAACAACAAAAGCTGGGAAGGATTAGCGGGAAGAGAGACTGTAATGAAATATAACTGCCAAAGAAAACTGTGGTTAATGGAGACATCTCCCTGGAGCATTTGAAACCTCAGGTAGTGGAGGAGGATAGAGGTAAGTGAAACCACTCAGAAACCAGCAGCAAAACAGACCAGGCTGTTCCTGGATTAGGGCAGGATCTCTCTCCTCTCCTCTCCTCTCCTCTCCTCTCCTCTCCTCTCCTCTCCTCTCCTCTCCTCTCCTCTCCTCTCCTCTCCTCTCCTCTCCTCTCCTCTCCTCTCCTCTCCTCTCCTCTCCTCTCCTCTCCTCTCCTCTCCTCTCCTCTCCTCTCCTCTCCTCTCCTCTCCTCTCCTCTCCTCTCCTCTCCTCTCCTCTCCTCTCCTCTCCTCTCCTCTCCTCTCCTCTCCTCTCATTTTGCAGAATAGCCCCGTGAAGGAGCTGGATGCAATGCATAATTTGTTTATCTGATTTCCAGCCTGTGATGGGAGCAGCTCCCAGGCTGCTCTGGGTGCCAGGGAGCGGTGCCGGGGGCACATCCCCCAGGAGCACCGGGATGCCTCCATGGGCTGGCACAGCCCCGCCGTGCTGCAGCCCCCAGATAGGATTTAGCCACGCGACTTCTCCTGACCTTAATAACTGGCGCTGACTTAACTGGGAGTCTGGTGGCTAAATCCCGCGTGAGTCTGGAAGTGTAGGAGTCGGTGTCACAAGTAATTTATTCCACGCATCTCTCAGCCTCCTAAACTTGGGGAAGCCTGTTCTTAACGCAGATCCCAGTGCTGCTACAGCCCTGGTTGAGTAGATCTACAGCAGCCTTTCTTTATAACCAGTTTTCTCCTTTTCCCCCTTTGCCTCGCAGCTACGGGCTTGCCCAGGCTGGAGAGCAAAGCCCCACTCAGTCCCCTCTCCCAGCCCAGGAACAGGCACCATCTAGACCCAGGCAAAGCCCCCGCTGCCCACAGCACCACAGAGCATCCTTCCAGCCGTGGACAAGTCCCAGGCCAGCCACCTCCAAAGAGGGGAAAGATGCCCCAAAAAATGTGACTGGAATAGGTACAGCCCCTACAAGCAAGGTCTGGCTCACACATGGGTGCTGCACATGTGTGCTGCCTCCCGGGGACCTCAGTCTTCCTCCGTGGATGCCATGGGCCTGATGTGGCTCTTCTGCCTCATCCCAAATCGCTGCTGTGGTGTGTTGAGCTTGGAAGACCAGAGGAAACTCTTCAAGCCGGGCTCTGTGGTGCCTGGGCTGGGTAAGTGCAGGGTGGTAATGTCCGTGCAAAGGGAGCCAAGACTGAGGAGGGCAAGGCGGTCCTCCTCCACTGGGCATGGCGCATGGCAGCCTTGGCTGAGCCTTTCCTGGGGCTTCTGGCCCTGTTCAGAGCCAAAGCGCTGAAGGCAGGTGGGGACCTCCCGGACACAGCCCCCTGGGCATGGGTCTCCAGCCCTGGCACCCCCGTGCTGCCCAGCTGGGGCAGCGGCCAGTGCCTGGGGGTGCAGCCCTGTGTCCTCGGAGCCGACGGATTTCCGTGTCCGCATCCCTGGCTCCGCTCTCCGTTGTGACGCGTGCGGCCGCTGCACCCTGCGCGTCTCATTCTGGATGCGAGACCAAACCAAACCCAACGGCCTGGACCGCTCCCAGGCGCAACCACGTGCAGGCTACTCCCTCTCCTTCGGCATCTGCTCGGACGGACTCTGCCAGCAACCTCTTCTGTGCCATGGGGATGCCGAGGGCCTTGGCCACCGCGGGGGCGTGGGCACAGGCAGGTAGGAGAGCTCTGCAGGCAGGGGAGCGGGGTGCAGGCAGCAACCGGCAGGAGCTCGCCAATGAGCTGGTGGTGGAGGGCTGGGGCTGGAGGGTGCGTTTGTCAGCCGGGGCTGGCCGTCGTCCCTGCTGCCTGCAGCGCGGGATGGACCTTTGTGGCTGGAGAGTTCAAGCTGGGTTACAGCCGCTGCTGCAGTCTGAACATCATATTCATATTCCAGTTCCATTTTTTTGGCATCTTTTCCCTTCTTTGGAGGTGGCAGAGCTCCAGGAGGGCAGGGTAAAGAGGGAAACGGACCTAACTTGCCACCTTTCTGCTGCTCCGGCTGTCTTGGAGGAGTTTGCCAGTTGTCCTGAGTCGTGTCTGAGCCAAGCAGAGCTGAGCTGACACCCAGCACAACCTGGGCTGTTGCATTTGCTGCCTGGGAGCCTTTTTGTTCCTCCCACTAAAGAGGAATTGGGTCACAGCCTGTCCCGCCTCGGCTAGGCAAGTGCTGCCGGCCCAGGCGGGGGTGGACATGCCTCTGCCGCCCAGCACGAGATGGTTGCGAGCCCAGCAGCAGCCGCAGGGAGCTGGAGACCTGCCCTGAGGCTTGCCCTCTGAAGCCCTCCTGAAGGGCAGGCACAAGGCTGGCACGCCGCCCGGCAGAGCCTGCAAGCCCTGGGCAGGCGCCGGCCCAAGGCATGTGGGACAATTTGAGGATATAGCTCAGAAAATGCTGTGGGCCATCTCCTCCATGGCAAACACAGCCGTGTTAGAACATGAGCACTCTTGATTTTGTCAGCCTTGTCCCGTTCTTCCTGCGGATTCGTTTGGTCCCAATGGGCCATTGCCCAACAGATCCCGTTCTGGAGCTGAGAAGTAGAGGCAGGGTCGGTTATTGACTTGCAGCACTGGCTGTGACTCTGGCTGAGGGGAGGAAGGGTGTAGGACCCCTGCTGGGAATGTGTTAGGGTATGCAGTTCATGATACCCCTGCTTATCCCACCTGGAATGTGCATCTCTGCCATGGCACAGGTCCCAGCAGAGACACCCCATGGCTTTGCATGCCCAGTTCTCCTGCTCCCTGCCAAGGCAGCCTGCAAGCAGGCAGGACCCTGAGCAAGTCACCACCTCAGGAGGCCGTGAACACCCCATGTCCTTCTGGAGTAGGCTTTTCAGCCTAATTTCTGTGCCCGTTTTGGCAGGGTGTGGTTCTGAGGTCCCTAGGGGCTCTCACCCAGGCAGGATCTGGCCCATCGGAGGGAAACTCCTGCCCTCTCTCTCCCCGTCCTCCTGGCCCAGCTTTGCAGGCTGCAGGACTGCCTCCCCTCCCCGAGGTGGGGTTTGGCCAGGGAGACCCATTAGTCCTTTTGGATGGCTCATCTCGCCCTTCCTTAGGCAGGACCAGAGCGCCAGAGCTGCTCGGGGTGTCCTCCGGGTTGGGACAGCCTCTTGCCCCGTCCCCTGCCCCGGGGAGCTCTCATAGCCACCCTGCCTTGTGCTCTGCTTCCTCGGCACCAGTTATGCAAGTGGCTTTGGAAGCAAGACAAAATTACAGCGGGAAGAAATCATCGCACGGCTCTGGTGGGAAAAGATATTATCCTGCGTTGCTAGCGAGACCGGCCGTTGGCAGGTAGGGCCCGGAGGAGAGCTGCGTTGCAGGATGATCGCTGATAAGATGCCGGGTCCTGCTCCGATGGCCTCGGGAGAGGGAAGCGCTGCGCTGTGAAGCTATGGAAACGGCCAGGCTGGGTGCGGAGATGTAATTGGGCCACTCGCATCACTGCCGCGCAGGCAGGTATGCCTGGCTCTTTTGTGTGCACGCACGCCGGGAAGAGCGGGGCTGCGGGAACGGCGATGCAAAAGTTGCTCCATTGGAAGCAGCGGCTCTGCTGGCAGCTGCCCCCGGCCGTCCCCCCCCCTCCCCGGCCCCCCGTTCTGCCTTTGAGTCACCTCGGCGGCGTGACGGCTGCATCCGCCCCGCGCGAAGGTCACGCTTAAAAGCATTGGACATGGCTGGGCGCGGAGGTGGGAGAGGCGCTGCAGAAGTCGCATCGCGTTTGAAGGAGTTGCGGCCAGGGCAAACCTCCCCAACGTGCCCTTCGAGGAAGGGGGCTCCAACAGCCTTTCATTATTTGCCAAGAAACGTAAGCCCAGAGGTCCGTGAAATTGTCAGGATGTGTGAAATCAGGCACCGCCGGGCAGCTCTCCTGCACGACCATTTTAAATATTTAACACGTTGATTATACAACATTTGTATTGAAACGCTGGTGTGGGCCCAGACCCGGGGCTTGGGGGGCGGGGGATTTGGGATTTGGCCACCCTGCCCTGGGCTCCTGGCAGCCGCCGCGGTGCTGTCGGGAGGGGGGGGCGGCGTGGGGGCAGCGGGGAGGCTGTGCAGGAGGCACTCAGGCGGCGAGTCGCTCCTGCTTGGGAGCCTCCGAGTGACAAACGCGCTCAGGAGCAGGAATTCATTCCTGTAAATATGTTTGCATTATTTATTTTAAGCATTTTTATAAATCATAATAGGAGAGACATCTGCTGTTAAAACTGCAAACTGCATTCATGCCTAGGGCAAGGCGGGAAGAGGCTTTTCCCCAGGAAAGCTTGGCAAACTTTGGGGAGCACTGCAGGTTTGGGGGAAGCATGGGGGAAATGCATAGGGGCATTTTCCTGACGTGAGTTAAATACCCAGCCTGCATGCTCCTTCCCGGGGTCTTTATTTAAACGCCTACAGTCCTCCCCGCCTCCTCCAGCCCTCTCGCTTTTGACACCTCTTTATATGCAGCTTTATCATGAGGATGGCATCTTGCTCTCACTTCCCTGATGGCCAAAGAAGCCGGGACTAAAACACCCCGCTCGTCTGCTGAGATATGCCAGTGCGTGTGGATATCGGTGGATCTCATTTCCCTTAGGCATGGCAGAGGGATCTGGGCTCTCAATTGATGGCACAGCACAAAAAACCCCTCTCCCCAAGCCCGGTGGCATTTGCAGGTCCCCCAGGCCGAGAGCTTCTGGAGACGGTGGTGGCTCGTTCTGGGTGAGGGGAGGAAGCTCTGGGTGACTCTGACTCACCGCTTCGCAAGATTAATTGCCGGGCGTTGCAGGAGGTTTATCACTGCCACCCGCAGCTCGCTGCATCTCACCTCTCGCCGCAGCTGCTGGCTCATTCTGCCTGCCATCGCGCTGCCCGGGGATCCAGGGTGAGGAGGAGCCCGCCAGCACCCTTCTCTACCCGGCGTGCATCGGGTGCTGCGGTGGAGCCGGCGTGTCGCTGCGAGGGGGAGGCGATGGTGAATTATCTCCCCTCCGCACACCCTGGAGGCAGCCCCGTCCATCAGCTCGGGTGCCCCAGGGTACAGGGGGTCCTGGATCTGTTGCTTGGACGGGTCACGTCGTCCTCTGCCTCAGTTCCCTGTCCCCTCAAGGCAAGTGTTGTTTGAGTTGGACTCTCGCTGCCGTGCTTGGCTTGTTTTTTAGAGCCATGCTACCTTGCCGACCATGGGAAGCGGGTGGCAAATCCACTCTCCAGGGCTCATCCAGACTTCCCCTCCATCCTGATGTCCTCAGCCATCCGGTCCCCCAGCACTGACAAGCTCAGCAACTGTGATGAACAAAATCTTTTGCATAATCAATAATTAATGTCTGGGGTTTCCAAGCAGCTAATTAATCTCCTGGTGAGTCGTGAAAAAAGTATTTACAATAAATGTAGGTGTGTTCAAGCCAGGTGAGCAGAGGTTCACGCTCAACCCAGGCTCTTCTGTCAACCCGCGTCCTTTCTAACCATCCCTGGAGAGCTTCTTGCTCCAAGTGATGCTATTCATTGCCAGGGAGTGGACAATATTGATCATAAATATTTGCCTAATGAGATCATATCTGCTTTCCAGCATATGCAATGAGTGGCCTCAAAAGGCCTGGTGTCCTTTGGGTGAGCTTGCAAAGACCTTAATTGTCTAGCTGAGTCTTGCAGCTCTGGAAGTGAGCTGCACTGGTCCCGTGTGGTGGGGTCAGGTCAGTCCCAGCCATGTTGTCCCAGGTCAGAATGGGAATACTGGAGGCAGGGAACAGACCTTCGCTGAGGCGCATCAGAGCACCCAGTTCTAGTGCTCCCACCCAAAAGCTGGGAAATGCAGCACATAAACCATTCAAGCTCCAGGTTTAGGCAAAGATTTGAGAGGATTTCTCTGGTCACTGGTTTCAGATTCAGGGAGTACCACAGGCTTCATCCAGTGAAACACCCCATCCCCGATAAACTCCTACTTGGGAAGCCTCCACCAGTTTCACTACAAGCTTCAGCAACAGTTGAGCTCAGGTACACCAGCCCTAGGCTAAGGCTTTGATCCAATTTCAGGTAACTTGTGGGGGGCGAAAAGTCCTTGAAGCACTTATTTCTCTCTGTGACTTTTGGGGGAGCCTATGTGGCTCTTCCCCGTTGTAGACCTGCGAGGTCTGGTAGATAAATCCCATGTCAGATATGCAGCCATGGCTCCTCGCCGATGACCAGGGACAGGGCTTTGTAGGTCTCCGATCAGGTCTCTGACAAACATGTATCTGCTCTGCCTCCGTGCTGGGCGTTGCTCAAATTCAGGCTTGCTGCAGTCCATTTATGTGCTAGCAGGCTATGAATTTGTTCTCCCCAGCGCTGGCTCCTCAGCTCGTCCCAGAATAGCCAAGTCACTGACTCGTGGCTCATTTTGAACAATTGCCAAGCAGCTGCAGCTGTCCTTGACTTTATCTCTGCTCCAGTGTGGCTTTGCCCAGCTCCACAAGTTCACACTAGGAGACTCCACTCCCCCTTCCCAGAATAGAAGACACCCAGGGCCCAGCGTCAGCAAGTTTGGCAGCTGTGGGAAGTGTTATCCTTTGAGCAATCAGTAATTAGTCTGGTTGAAAGGCCAGAGTCCTTGCGGCTAATGAGTAGCTTGAGATGAGACCTACGATCTCCTGACCCTCTTTAAGTCTTGCTGGTGACTTCCAAAGACTTCCTGGCTTGCTCTCACCTTTACGCCAGCTCACAAATGGCCTTCTGTCATGGAACCTCGTCCTCCCCAGCAGATCCAAAGCTCATGGTCAGCTCTTGCCCAGTCAGCTCTGGTTGTGTCCTGTTCCTCCTCACACCACCTGTTCTCCACATTGCTCTCAACCGCCTGTTTCCATCACACCTTCTACATCCATGCTCACTTATAGTCTCCTACCTACCTGTCCCTAGCTGTTGTGTCTAGTACTGCTATCTCTGTGAACCAGAGTTGGCCTTGGTCAATGCCTGTTGAGGAGACATTGTAGGGACACTGTTGTAGGCAGAGGGACTGATGGTTGATGATGGTGATACATGGATCTGCTTCTGATCCATGCAGCTAACTCCTGGTGTCTCCAACCCCTCTTAATCCTGTCTTCAACCTGGAAAAAAATATAACTCACCTTCTGAAGAGACTTAACTATGTGAGGACTGACTTTTGGGTTTGGCTTATGCTGAGGGACAGATAATTCAGCCAGGGGAAGAGGCTGATTGGATAGCACTTGCATTTCTGTGCAGATGCTTAGTGCATTCAGCCACTGGTTCCTGCAGGAGCAGCGTGGAAAATGAAGGCACGGTGGGATTAAGGGATTTACCTGAGACCTATTAAGCCTCCTTTTCCATTGTTTTACCTACTAAATATCTCTGCTTCCCTAGAGAAAGTTGAACTCTTACAGAAAGTGGCTTTTTTTCCTTCAGAGGCGTTCCAGGCTAGGAGTATTCATAGCCCTGTGTTATCATGTGTCAGCAGAGGGATGGGAACATCTTGGACCGAGCTAATTCAGTTGATTTATCATTCATGATTCTTAGAGCGGTTCAGAGTATGATGGGATGTGATCTGCTCATCTGCCTTCATGTTTAGTGGGACTGGGGTGAAGAGGGTCACAAGAGCTCAGGGCAGCTGGGGAGGACTGTTGCCTCCTTTCAGCTGGAAAGGAAGGTGAGAACAACAGCAGTAGTGGGAGATATATCCTTGAGAAGGGAAGGACTCAGGGGGACCTAATAGCAGCCTTCCAGTACCTATGCAGAGGTTATCGAGAAGGTGGAGCCAGACTCTTCAGAGCAGTGTATAGTGTGAGGAAGACAGAAAGCGGGTATAAGTTGAATTAAGAGAAGTTCAGACTGGTGATAAAGACACACTTTTTTCTCCGTGAATGCAGTCAAGCATCAGCAGGTTGCCCAGAGAAGCTGTACAGTCTCCGTCCTCTGAGGTTTTCAAGCCCCCACTGGACAATGTGATCTTACAGCTGACCTTGCTTTGAGCAGAAGGTTGGACTAGAGACCTCCTGAGGTCCCCTCCAACCTGAAGTATTCTGCGACACTATGGTGAGGTCAAGACGGACGAGCTCATAGGAAGGGCAACACTCCAGGACTGCTCCACCTCCTCACATGATTAACTCCAACAAGCAGCTATTCGAGTTCCTGAAGGCTGGAAGTAGGTGGCTGAGCCATGCCTAAGGCCATGGATCACCACGCACTGGCTTCTTCTGTTCTTGTGCTTTTTGGAGTTGCTTTTTAGTCTAGATCATTTCACCAAGATGTTCACAGCATGGCCGTATGAAGCAGCTGGTGCAATCACGGGCACAGTAAACACACAGCAGCATGAGGAAGAGGGTAGACTTGACCAACGGCTGCTGCAGAAGCTGGTGCAACAGGACACTGTGGCCTGAAGAGCAATGGGTCATACAATGATTGTGTGTTGCTTTGGGATTCCTTGCTGGTGCTGGGTCACTGAAGTCTGGTCTAGGGTAGCAGGGGTTAAACTAAGTCACAGTGCTTAGAGATAAAGAAGTGCCTAGAGAGAAAGTGCTCATAACTCCTCTGGGAAAGGGGAGATTCACAGAGTCTCTTCTACCTTCCCACAAATCTCTGAGAGTGGCCCTTTTCTCAGCTAGGATGTTGGATTTGATAGAGCCCATACCCCATCCATGGCATCTCCTGGGCACTTGTCCCATCCCAGGATCTTCCCAGGTGTCAGAGTGAAGCAGAAGGAGACTCACAAGGTCTGGCAACCAACCGGCTGTGCCTGAGCCAAACGGACCCAGTGGGATGCACAGAGATGCAATCACGCCACCCCCTGCTGTGCTGCAGGCCAGTCTGGAGCACTCAGGGCCCCCAGGGGAAGAGAGGGACGTTGCAGTGGTTGAGTCAGTGCCTCTGAGCTCACACTCTCATAAAAAACCTGCAGACCACACTGGCTGGAAAGGCTGGGGATGTGATGCGCCATACAGCAGCAGCTTCTCCCTCTCTGTTTTCTGTGACCTCTTTGCAAGGCAATTTTTGGCGCTGAGGTTCACATCCTCTCCGGATCTGCTGGCTACGTCAAAACGAAATTGGCTCTACAAAAACTCCCCGGCTCCACATGCACTTCACCGCTGAGGAGACAGAGAGGTCTAAAATCCCGGTGTGCTGGTCGTTTGCAGGGCAGATACCTGTCAGCAAGGCAAGCCTCACCTTGGGGATGCTCAGGATTCCTCCAGCTCATGCAGCTCCCCACTTCCAGCTCAGCTCCTCTTCGGGATGTGCGCTGCTTTGGCTGGGGAATGCTAGTTCTTTAGCAACTCGACGTCCAGAAAAACCTGCAGTCACGCAACTATATATAGCCCGAGAGAAGCCGTGAATATGGTGACGCAGTCTGGAAGTGGTTCCTGGCTGTTCTCCAGCAGCTGGGAGCAAGGCGCGTGGCTTTTGCTTTTTAGGGGCAGTGGTGTGCTGGGAAGGTGGGGGCCAGGGGGTTGGCAGCGTGATGGGCTCAAGAGGGGACTTGATCCTCATGTGGCTCCAAGTGCAGGCTGGTGGCGTGAGCCAGCAGATGTGATGCCACCCGTGGTGTTTGGGGCTTGGAAGGGGTTTCAGTGGTATAGTGGCCTGGTCCAGGACTTCACTCAGCTGAAGCTTCCTGGTAGATGGGATTTGGAGAACTCCTGATATGGAGACTTGTGACATTTCATACTATGTGGTTGGGGACCCCCTTTAGCCCCAAAACAGGGGTGAAGGCTTTCAGTGCTGGGACTCCTGACAGGGTCACAGAAATGGCTCAGATCTCACCCCCTGGTTTCCTCTGGCCTCAGGACCGTAGGGTCTCCTGGGCTGCGAGACCTCATCAGAAGGGGTGCACAAGCCATCACCACCAATCATGGCTCCAGCAGGGCCAACCCAGCAGGACCAGAGCACAGCAACGAGCCAGCTAGCCCCAGCTGCCCCTGCCCCCCCATCCTACACATTGCTCTGAGGGCAGCTAACAAAGTGGTGGAGACCTTGGGCTGGACACCACGCTCAGCCGGTGTCCCACTCCTGCCCAGGGTAGGCAAAGCTGGCTGTGACCGGGTGGTGGGATGGAGTCAGTGGGGACTGACACCTCGCTGGGTGCCACGCTTGTGCTGAAGCGCAGGGGTGTTCAGGCTCGGCCACCTCTGCCTCGCTGCAGAGCTGGCAGCTGCTGGGAGCATCCCCAGGCAGGAGCCACGGCACCGTAGACCCTTCCTCTTATCCCCGTGGCAATAAGAGCTCTCCAAAGAGGAGACGGGCACAGGAAGGCACATCTCCAATCTGGCCCCCAAACTGGCCCTCGCCACATCCCTGCTCTGGGGACTGGACCCCACACTGGAGAGGGTCTCTGTTGCCGGCAGCTCCAGCATCGCCCTCCTTCCTCGCTCAGCCAGCTGCCGCTGCCAGGAGTCCTCCGCTGCCCCCAGAGCCCGGGGAGCCCCCAGGGCTGGGCATGGCGTACAGGCGGGACGGGGCGGTCTTCTGGCCGGTGAGCGCTGCAGGGCTTCGGCCAGGACACGCTTTGGCCCTGCTCGTGACCCAGAGCCACACTCGGTGCCTGGCTGCCAAGTGGGAACATCTGGGGCCCTTTCCAGGCCAAATAGTAGGTTGGCTTGACAGGATTCGGCCTGCCAAATCTCTGTCTGCTACTTAAAGCCTTTTGGGATGTATCTGGGGGTGTTCATCCCCTGCATCAGCCCAGGTGGCTCAGCCTAGTCAGGCCCTCGGGTGTGCACCCCAAAGGGGGAAATCTGGCCTTGACCCCTGCTGCAACCCGTCAGCACAGAGGGGCTCCTGCAGAGAGCCAGCTCGTCGTGCCTGCCTGTGCTGAGGGAAAGGCAGGAGATTGTCAGAGCAGCCCCCCGCCTCCAGGGTGTGCTGGGAGCTGCAGTCAGCACCCCTCCACATCTGGACGTGCAGACTTGTCTGCAGGTTGCTTTTCCTGGGACAGATCCCCTTTGCCACAATAACAACTTGATTGTTAACACTGGAACCTACTGATGGGAATTAGAATCAGCTTCTGGTCTGCTCCACTATTGCTTTGAATGATTCTCGTGCCCAAAGATCCTGAATAAGGCTGGGGAGGGCAGCAGTAAACCTGGCACACTGTCCTGGGTGCTTCATCATGTGGACAGCCCTGGTAGGCAAAGAGCATTCTGGAAAGCAAGGCATGAGGCTGAGTTTAATGCACCTCGTAGTGCTTTCCATATCCCATTTGCTGACTGCAGGAGTAGTCCCGGTCCTCCTTACTGGTGTTTGGATGTGTATGGTCAACGTTATGGGAAAAAGCATGGGAGAGGTGGGTGACTAGCACCCGGCTAGAGCAACGGGACTACGCACCCTGTCCTGCACTCTGTCCCCATGCGTCCTCCCCTCTCTGCTCCAGCAGTGGTAACTCTGGATTCAGGCTTACCTCTTCCCTGCCCGTACTGAGATGCAGAGCAGTCTACTGTATATCGAAATATTAATCCGTAGGTTTTACAGCGCTGAAGGAGCAGAGAGTGCCACAGCGTGAGCGCTCGGAAGCAGACGGCGCTGCTGCACGGAAATCTATGCCCAAATGCTCCATATCATATCGTACAGCATATGTCTAGAGACAGGCCAACAACAGACCTGAAAATGTGTATAATTGCCAGGCAGGACTTCGAGGCTGGAAGAGCTTCAAAGAAAACAGAACTCGTACGCCTTGACAGCAGTGTGGTGGTACTCTGTGCACTAAGTTTAGTGGTACAAACCCTACCTTTGCATGTCACTTGGTCCTAGCAGTGCCTGAAGGTCAAATCTGGCTCACTCAAGAGCCTGCTTCAGCTGAGAAACTTGCACCACTTAAGTATTTGTTGGTTTGGCTCAAAAATAGAGCTTGCTAGCTTTAGCACGATACACAACATTCCCATATAGCTCTTTTTCTCTCTTCCTACTATCTCTGCAGCTTAGTTTTTCAGTGCATCGCCTAGAAACTGCCCTGCAAAAGCGGAAAACGCTGTCACTGGCAGAGGATCTTACTTTGGTCAATGCGACGCGTCTGGGAGCAGCATGCAGGACTGGTTGTGGAGACTGGTTCCCCTGGACAGCCAGCCACTCTGCCTCTCCTGGTCCCCAGCACGGGTCCTCAGGCAGTAATGCCACCATCGTCTGCTTCAACACACCCTCATCCCCGTGGTGTCAACCACCTCGAGGGCAATCAAGCCTGCAGGAGAGGCAGGGCATCTGCAGGCATGTCCCCAGCAGTGCTGCCCTGCTGGGGCAAGAAGCTTGGGGTGGTGTTGGGTGGCCTCAATGGCTTGCACTGGCTGCAGGGTGGCCTCAGGAGTGACCTGAATTGCGGTGTGACCTCCCCCAGCGGGTATCCGGCTGTGTGCTGTCCCTCCCAGTAACACAGGTGCTGTCAGAGGGCTCCTGCCAGCTCCTGGGGTTGCACCACTAGCAGAGCAATGCCTGGGCATGCCCCAGGTCTGGGAGTCACTTGAGTCTGCGGGAAGGTCGGTCTTGTCAGCCCTCGCAGTGGGAGTGGGGAACCTCATCCCAGCTTCCCTCCGCACCTCCCGTCACCTTTGCTCTGTGGGATCTCCTCCCATGTCCTCTGGACACCCTAAGCCCTCCCTGGCAGTATCACCAGCCGCATCCCTGAAGGCCCCTCTCTGCAGCATCATCTCCCCAGTCTCCTGGCCCTCACTGCCAGCGCAGTGGTGAGCGTTTGTGTTCTCCCTAGCCCTTATTTTCTTTCAGAAGCCAGGTGAAACCCAGTAGTTTTTAGGATCTGTGTTGGCAGAGAAGAGTGAGCAGATGGTGCCCTAAAATGCCTGTGCCCCGAAGAGTGAGCTAGTGATCTTTTTTGAAGCTCTCGAGATTTTTTTTTTCCAGATCCTGCTGAGTCTGGCGAGGTCTATAATTGCAGCTTGGACTGGCTGGAGAGGGCAATACCCGGATGGGCTCCCTGCCTTTCAGGCTGTAATTGGGCCCTGGCGATACAAAGCACAAAGCTCTTTCCTTCCTGTTTGCTGTGCTCCCTCTGTGAAACCTTCCCCTGCCTGTGCTGTGCATGCTGGAAAATATGTAAATACCAGGGCACAGGAGAATTACTCCCTCATGCCTGCGCCACGTCTGAAATACCCATTAAAAATATATGTTCCAAAAAGAGCACCTCTGCACTGAAGCACAAACTCTCCTGGCAATGGGGGGCTGTTTGAAGGGAGCGAGAGGGAGCAGATCAAAGGGTTTCGCCGCACACGTCGTCGGGAGAAGGGACGACGCGGCCGTCCCAGCTAAATTAGCAGCAGGAACGGGGGTTTTGGAGGCTACACAAAATCAATAGGACTATCTGGAAATGCCTGCCACTCACGCAGGAGATTGTAATTCAGCGGCAGGGCCTGTAGCGCTGCGCTGCGGCTCGGCCGGCCGTGCCAAGCCCGGGGAGGGATGCAGCCTCCGGGGCTGCACCGAGCCAGGGAAGGGGGATGAGAGGACGCAGCAGGCGGGGGAAAGGGGCTGCCGGGGGCATCAGCTCGTCCAGCAATAAGCAGGTGTCCCGAGGAGCCTTGAGGACATTCATCTCCCCCAGCCTGGCTATGTCAGGCCAGCACCGGTGGGATGGGGCTCTGGTGACATCACCTCCCTGTCCCCTGTCTGTGAGGTCCCGTCCCAGCTCGGGATACGGTGTGACAGGTTGGTGGGGAGAGCGGGGAGCCCAGTGCCACACGCATCCTCCTGGCCCCTTCCCTGCCTCATGGCCTTGAGTGCCTGGAGAGCTAATTGCACATAAATCTGCTGCAAAATCTCCTCTTCAGCTTGGCAGGGGACACTGAATTGTCCCAAAGACCCCAAGTGATGTAGGAGCACAACCTGGGTTTTCTGGGAAACCTGACAGGGGGCTCAGAGGGTCTGGGAGATGAGGGCTGGTGATGCCTCCAGTCCCGGTCTCCTCCAGAAACACCCTTGGGGATGTGGCTGGGGCTGGGGGAGCCACTGGGCAGCGGCTCCCCTCTCCAGGCTGGGCACTGGGATCTCTCACAGCTCCAGCCAGTGAGAAAGGGCAACCCACAGAGACGTTTTCTTCTTCTTCAAAGGAATTCAGTGTTTGGCTGGAGCTTTCAAAGGAGATTTAAAAAGACAAGATAAAAAAGAAAGTTAAAAGCTGCCCAGTGAGGGGTGGAAACGGGAACATGGGGAGAGATCAGGGGCAGCGCTGGCAGCAAAGCAATGGCAGGACACCAACCAGCACAGGCGAGCGGTGGGGAGAAGATGAGGAGAACCTTCATCATATGGCTGTCCAGCCAGGGCATCTATTCCCATCCTCCAGCATCTGTGTCTGTCGTGGCCATCTGCAAGCTGGATCTCCTCTTCTCCAGAGCCCTGGAAAGCCCTGACCCGGCGAGAGGCGTGGGGCTGGAGGCCAGCTGAGGTGGGCGACAGCAATGGGAGCCGGGGAGCCGTGCCCCGGGGGAGTGGGACCAGCAGCGTGGGAAGGGTGGGATGCAGCAGGGACACAGAGCAAGACACCGGGAGGGAAAATGTTAATCAACTGCAGTGCCTCCCTGAAAGGAGCCAAATGTAAATGAGATAATTAAGCTATTATTTAAAGCCGGGAGACGGTGGGGACAGGCCCGGGGTGGCCGGACTGCATTTTAATCAGCTGCCTGGCTGGGGCTCGTGAGCCCGTGCTCGCGTCCCTGCCTCCGCATCCCTGCCTCCGCATCCCTGCCTCTGCATCCCTGCCTCTGCTGCCAGGCTCCCTGGGTACCACACGGCCCCTCCGTGAGCCGTGGGTCTGCAGCCACACCATGCCCCCTCCACCCAGCCGCTGCCATCTGGCTTCCCCAGGTATCTGGCCAGGGCAGGGGGTGAAGGGTCCGGGTGTGGGTGTACCTGCACCTGTGTTACCACCTTTCTGTGGGATTTTGGTTAGGCTGCAGGAGCCCCTCTGATGCCTCAGTTTACCTGCTCTTGCTGTTTCAGATGCTAAAAACTAGTAATGATAATAAGCAGTAGTGGTGAGGATAAATCCACCCAAGGAAAAGTAGAACATAAATGCCCCGGCGATGTTGGCCGGACTGACCTCCACAGGCAATGAGTGGGCTTTGGGAGCCTTTTTTTACCTTCTCGAGTGGAGTTACAAGGTGATCAGAAGAAATCTAAGTAATTGCCCTGTGGCTCAGTTTCCGCACCTCTGGAAGCAGCGTTGAGCTTCGCAGAAGCTCTCAGCACAGTGGGGAGCTCCAAGGTCACTTCTGAACTGCGGTGAGCCAGCGAAGGTGGCAGGACAGGATTTTCTTCCTGCATTTCTTTGTTTCGGTCAGGAATGGAAAAGAAAACCACGTCCAAAGCCATCCATGACAAGGGGTGTGAACTCGTTTCGTTCCCTGTCATTGAGACCATCCTTCCCTGTTGTGGAAGACCCGGTTCCTGGAAGCAGAGACCTCTGAGCAGCGGGGAGAAAAAGGATGGTTGTTCGCTGCCTCTTCTCATATACCAACTGGGATCTAGGTGAAATGAAGTTAGTAGAGGCCAGGTTCAAAGGAAACCCGAGGAGATGTTTGTTCTGTGGAGCATCTTTAAGGGGAGCTCCTCGCTGCAGGGGGAGTGGGTGCTCCCGCTTCGCATGGGAGGTGTGAGAGTTGAAAGACAGAAGGAAAAAGCCTGTGGAGAGCTCCTAAGCAGAAAGGCTCTCTAGCTCAGAAAACTCTGCTCCATGAATGTCTGGAGATCAGGAGAGGAAGGAAGCATTACACACGCCAGCCACGTTTGTAATCTCTTCCCCAGGCACCTGGCATTGGCCCCGATGGAAACAGGGGACCAGGTTAGAGGAACATCTACTGTATGCCTATAATACAGCCCTTATCTTTCAGGAGGCTTTCTTACTGTATGGTTAAAGAGTAAATTAAAAGCCTGATCCAGAGTGGCTTTCAAGTGCCTTACTCTTATTTAGGTACCTAATTCCTACAATTTCCATTTCTTTGCAGAGCTGGGCCCTTAAATCCTGAAGACACTTCAGAAAATGTTATCCAGCATCCCCTCTTAGCAAAAGATTGCCCCAGTGCCCTTCCCGCCACTCCACGGACCCCCGAGCATCCAGGCAGCGACAGCGGCTGACCCCTGGCCGTGCGCGAGCTGGTCCTGCACCCTGTCCCTTCCAGAGGTGGCTGCGGAGGGGGCTGGTATTTCCAAAGCACGCTGCCGGGGAGCGCCACGCTGACCCACCCGAGCGTGAATCCAGCCTCCCCCGGCTTTATTTGCCCAAAGCAGCAGTTTTTTCCTGCTCTCCACCCAACCAGCGGGGCTGCGGCTGCCTCCCCTCTCCCAGGCCTGGGGAGGGACTTCTGGTGCAATCGAACTATAAATACTTGGCACCAACAACACTGCAGTTGTGCTGCATTTTTATTTGTACACTCAGCATGTGCACGGGCAGGTATTGCCTTTACACTTTCCACATTAGGAAACGGGTTTGCATTCCTCCCCCAGCTCTCGGGGCGAGGTGAGTGCCATCAGCCATACTGGTGAGGTCCTTCTGGGTATGGTCACAGACTCTATCCAGGGCTCAGATCTCAGTGGCCCAGGGCAAGATCACACAGGTTTAGCTTGGCAGCTATGCTGGAAGTGCTTTATAGCTCGGAAACCATTCGAGGAATGAAGAAAGCAAATCCCGTGTGATTTACATAGCCGATCCCACAGCGATGAGGAGGTGATGCTAAGTCTGGAGTCGCACATGGCGCAGGGGTTGCAATGCCTCGGTTGGAACTGGCCATCAGATGATGTGAAACAGGGAACACAGGAGGTAAAGCGGGTGGCTCTTGGTGGTTTATTTGCCATAGGAAACAATTTGCATTTCTTTTTTTTTTCTGCCTGATATTCACAGGCAAGACAAAATTAGCCAATCAGCCTTGCTCTGAGCGCTGAGATTTACCACCGTGTGACTCAGTTTCCCTAACTGTCATCTAGGGATAACAACCCTTTCTTCCCAGCCAGCAGTGTGGGAAGGTTTGTGCACCTCTTCCTTGAGGCAAAGCTCTGTCCAGAGCATCCAGATGGGAAGAAACTCTGCACCTGTGTGTCTTTAGTCCCAGCTCCAGGACTTTCCAAACTGCTGGTGAGCATGTTATAGGACCGTACAGTTGCATGTGCTGGAGACAAGAGGAGATGCTGACTGGGCAGCTGCTGTGGAGAGCACAAACACAGCCTGGTGCCTTCATCCCTTGGGGCCAGCAAGGGCCCAAGCAGTGGACCCCAGGGTACAATCCATTTTGTGCTGAAGGAGATGCTGCAAGAGCTCAGAGGAAGCCTCGCGGTGCCTCGGTCTCTCTGCCTGTGAAGGACCCACCCAGCGTGGGCTACCTTCATTTGTAGAGGTCTACTTGCAGGTATCTTGAGGTGGCAGAGCTGACTCCTAGCCTTGTTGTGTCTGTATTGAGCAGAGGAGGGAGGTCACCTGCCCTGAAGCTTGACATCGTCCTGAAGAGCTTTTTCACACCATCCCCTTCGGGGTGGAAGTGTGGTTGTGAGGTGGCCAGGGCTGGGGCAGGGCTGCGGACCACACTGAGTGGGACCTGGTGACATTGCAAGGCTGGACCTGTGCCTGGAGGGGGAAAGCTTGATGCCGCAGCCTGCAGCGCTGGCACAGCTTAGCAGGCTCCCAGCAATGCTACTGGCACAAGTGGTCCCTGGTCTGCTGATACTGGGTGGTGGGCTGGGGGGTTGGGTGGGGCTTTTACAGCCCGCACAGTGATTCTAGGCAAATCTGTCTCAGGATCAGACGAACCTAAATAAAAAAACGACTCAGTGCCCCAAGCACGTGTAAAGTTGTTTTCTCAAGGGTTTGTCCAAACGCTGAAGTTCCCATTCTCCCAGCAGGAAGAGGAGAGAAAAAAATCCAGGCACAAAAGCCTTAGGAGCAGGCGCTGGCTGGCGAGGGTGGGAAGGGGGCCAGGGCTGGGCGCCGTGCGGTGGCAGTAATTTTCCACACGCGGTGGATTAGGTGAGGCTCTCGGTCAGGAGTGAATTCTGGTTTTTTTCCCCTTCTTCCTCACCTCCGGAGACTGGCGTTGGATGGGAGCCCGGGAAAGGCAAGATAAAGGTCTTCTCTATCAGACAGCTGTTGAAAGATCTCAAATAAAGAGGCAGGCATCGCTCAGAAACCGTTAGAGGCAGCAAATGTGAAGGGTAAACTGCAGAACAGGTACTGTTTGTCGCCTCGAGAGGCCTTTGAAGATACCTCCTCTCCTGGCTGTGCAGCTCACCTGAACTCCCGCTGCCTGGGGCTCTCCGGGGCTCGGTGAGCTGCTGCTGCGGTAGGACGCAAGCTGTGCTTGCCCAAAGCACAGCAGCTGCCTTGCCAGCCAGAGGTGGGAGAGCATCGTTTTGCATCTGGCAGGAGGCAGGGATGGGGTAACCATCCACTGGGGTGGGGTAACCTCAGGCCCTCCCTCCATCCCTCCCATGGTCCCCAGGGCTGGTGGCTGCCCCGGGGGGGCATGCAGCCAGCTGAGCCGAGCTCATCGCCCAGGCACACTGGCAGCCAGCCCTCACCCTGTCCTTGCCATCCCCCGTGTCTCAGCCTGGACACATCCCGGAGCGTGCCAGACTGCCCCCTCCCCAAGCCGTTCCTGCCCGTCCTGCCGTGCATCAGCCCCCGAAGCCCCAGGAGGATGCGGGTCGGGCGCAGGGCACACACCGCGGGCCTGGCCATCGCGTTGTTGCCACGCTGCGGTGTGTCACGAATCTAATTGGATCTCACGCTCCAGGGAGCAATTCGCTTCCCCATGGGAAAGCGTGAGACGCTTGTGCTGGGCCTTGCACGTGGCTCCCCGCCTGTGGTGCAGTGCCCGTCGGGGCATGGAGGGCAGGCCAGCGGGGCTGGCTGGCATTGCCATGGCTGCTGGGCAAGTGCACTGTGCTGGGCTCTGCCCCAAGCCAGGAGGTGCTGGCTGGGCCACCACCGTGTGGCCACAGGGAGATGGTTCCCAGGAGGACTTCTTGTCCGCTCCATCCCATCCATCCAGTCACTGTTCCATCCCCTCCTGTCCATCCCATCCCACCCATCCTATCCTGTCCTATGCCATCCCATCCCATCCCATCCCATCCCATCCCATCCCATCCCATCCCCTGTTTTATCCTGTCTCATCCCATCCCATCCCCTCTGTTTTATCCCTTCCGATGCCATGCCATGCCATGCCATGCCATGCCATGCCATGCCATGCCATCCCATCCCATCCCTTCTGTTTTATTCTGTCCCATCCCCTCTGTTTTATCCCTTCCCATCCCATCCCTTCTGTTTTATCCCTTCCCATCCCATCCCCTCTGTTTTATCCCATCCCATCCTACACCACCCCATCTCCTCTGTTTTACCCTGTCTCATCCTGTCCTGTCCCAACGGTCCTCTCCCATGCCATCCCATTCCATCATCTCCTGGCTGTCTCATCCCGCTCTGCCTGTCCTGTCCCGTCCTGTCCCGTCCCATCCTATCCTCCCCCCAGCAACAGTTGTGTCACCGTCTCCATCTCCTTGTGACCAATCTTGTGCAAGCCTCTGGTCCCAGCCAGTCCCCCACGGTGACCTGCTTCTCTTCCATCCCAGCCCTGTTCCTGCTGGGTGCACGTCCCGCAGTGGAGGGAGAAGGTGAGGCGGCGGAGTAGAGCCAGGACACTCTCCCTCGGCTCTCACAGCACACATCCGCTTTCACACCGGGACCAGAGGCTGCCAGGAGGACAGGCAGCAATGAGCTCAGGGCAAGCCGCTCCCAGGGCATCCCTCTGGTGTGAATTTCCCCCCAAGACCCTTTCTCTACAGCTCCTGTCCGATGCGTCTACCTTCTCCTTGGGTAATTTTGCATGTATCCAGCACTGAGTCATGGACAAATGTCAAGCAGGGGCTGATTTACTCCAAATTAAGTGGCTAGGGTCTGATTCTGTGGCGTGCAGAAAGGACTGGTTAGAGTGGGGTCCTAGCCCTGGGAAAGGCAGGGACCAGGCTTTCACCAGGTGTTGGGGTACAGCTGCCTTTTTGATTTTTGCAGTTACCGAGGGAAATGATATAGACCTGCCCTTGACTCAGCCATTTTATAGCATCTCTTGAGCTCAGTGAAGCTGGCGCTAAACCTCGGTCGCTTTGATCATGACAAATAGGAGCTGGGAAGCCAAATTCAGTGCAAAGTCACCGGCTGCCTGTGAAGCTGCTGCTTCTTCAGGTTTTAGTTGTCTATCTATCTGGTGCACGGCTGGTGACTCTGCCACCCGCACTGCTGGGGCCGGGATGGTGCCGTCCGAGCTCCTGCTCTGTGAATCCAGAGGAGCCTTGGGATGCTGGTGGGACTGGTCCTGCCCGCATCTGCTCTTACCTTTGCAGGAGGAGCTGGCCTGGGGGATGCTGAGGGATGGTGTCTTGCACCTCAGCTGCGTTGGTGTCTTTGCCTGATGGCATCGTGTCTTCCTGGGCAAGAAGTAATCCTGGGGTGGGTGGCTGGGGGGTCACAGGGTTGTCGTCCTGGTTTGCTGGGTGGAGGTGAATGCCCAAGTCTCTGTGAGGACACTGGTGGCCCAGGTCACCCAGCTTCTGGCCTCCTCAGTTATCCCTGCTCCTCCAGAAGCTCAGCTGGCTTTGTGGCAGGGTGCAAGGCAGGGGACACTGTGTGGGGCTGTGAGCCCCACCAAGGAATGGCCCAGGTATGTGTTTTTCAGCCTCTGGGCTGAGGGAGCAGTCCCCAGGTGCATGGACCTCTCCAGGCACCAGCATGAGATCTGTGGATCTCCTGGAGAGTCAGACAAGCTGGGATGTCTGACTGGGGGGTGCTCGCAACACTGGGACCGTGTGTACCCTGTCCCGGCTGCGCCGGCACAGCTGCATCCCCAAATGGAGGCCCTCAGAGGGACAGCAGGTCCCCTGAGCCCCGGCTGGGCTGCGGCGTGGGGCGTGCATCGGTCCCCGTGTGCTCATGGGGAGGGGGGTGTTGTGAGCAGGCGGTGGGATGCGGGGGGGGGGAAGGCAGCCATCCGCTCCCCACTCCCACTGTGCCTCGCTCTACTTGCCACGGTCCCCAAGCTCCCTTCCCTTCCCCTCCGCTGCCTTTTATGCAGCTCGCCCAAGGCTCCAGGGCCTGGGGATCTTTCCAGGCTTCCCCAGCTGGGGTTTGGCAGCTCTAATTTTAGGCACTTCTCAGTTTTGCTTTCTCGCCGCTCGGTTGAGGAAAAGCGCTTGTGCAGGGGGGCGAGCCTGGCCCTTCCCCACCGCTGCTGGCTTTCTCTTTGTCTCTCTCCCCTGCACGCTCCCGCCTGGTGCCTGCTGCACCGAGATGCCGGTGGACATTAATAAGCCCCTTTTTAAAGCCAATGATCTTGCAGGGGTGCAGAGTGGGGATGCACATGCAGCCAGGGCCCCTCCAGATCTTCTGCTGCCCCATGGTGACGCCCTCCAGACCGTGGCGTGACACCCCACACCCCCACGAAAACACTCGGAAGGGCTCAGGTCCAGGCTGAGAGGCTGCAGGCTCGGAGGAAAGCCCAGCCAAGGACATCAGACTGGCCACGTTTTAACCACAGTGACCCAACCCCTTTCATTCTGGCTGAGTCTCTGGGAAGAAGCTGGGAAATGCCTTGCTGCAGGAAACACAAAACCTAAACATGGATCAAAAAAAGTGATCAGATTAATTCATGCACAGAAAACCCAGCAAGAGCTAATTCAGCCCTTAGGTCCTCCCTTGCACTTTGTTAGAGCTGCTGCAAGATGTGACCCTGGACCTGGTCAACCTTGGGGCCGCATCAGTACAGCTGGTGAGTTTTAATTCAAAAATCCAAGCTAAGGACAGCCCTGGGTGTGCGACAGGATATTTTGCCCACAGCCTTTGCTATGCAATTTGGACACAAAAGCGGAGTGTAACAGCATCCCCCTCCCCGCACCCTAAGGGAAAGTATCTTCTGGGGAAGGGAAGGAGAATTTTTTCCCCAAGGAAGAAAAAAATCAGGTGAGGAGGACAGAGGAGTTGGCGGCAGCTGGGAAAGCAGGCTGTGCTAGCCGGGCTGGATCCTGCCCGCAGGGCACTTCTGCTTGCACACGAGAGGCACGTTGGGTTTTGTCCGGTGTATCCGACGGGCTTTCATCTTCCAGCAGGGAACGGCTGGGGCTGGAGCTGTCTAACTGGATTGCGAGCTGCCTGCTCCTGAAAGGGCTCTGCATCCCATTATCCATAAACCTGTTCATGGCACACGGCTAATTCAGGCAATTTGCGACACGTTTATGCTGTCGATATAATAACCAACCCGTCGGCCTTAGCTGGGCTGGAGCACCGTGTCATGAACAGCAATCTGCAAATCAGGCTCTTAATGCGGGCCCTGCAGTCCCTGCAGCCAGGGTGTGCGGCCGGGGCTGCGGGACCGGTGGCAGGACCCGTGCCGTGCTTCAGCGGAGGGCATGCCAGCGTGGGCTCGGGATGTGTGTGTGCCCTCCCTGCTTTTGGAGCCTCTCTGCTGCCCGCAGGGAGGTGGGCTGGCAGGGTCCCCAAAGAAGCACTGCCCTGCAGGTGATAGGAAGCTTAACTGCTCCCCCCACGCTGGCACCCCTCTTGTCACAGGTTTGCAGGACCCAAATCCAGCGTTATCAGAGGGCCACAGCGTCAGAGAGGGGCCCAGCTGGCTCCTCTCGCCCTCTCCGCTCCCCATCGCTCACATGGAGCGGTGGGTGGACGCAGCTCTGGCTCTGCTTTGCTGCCAGATTATTTCTGGGCATCGCCACAGACGGACGCTGCAGGGAGCGCGCAGGCTGCGGAGCAGGGGCGTGCTGGGAGCCGTGCTGGGGGGCGCAGCGGGGGGGCACGGCGGTGCCGGCAGCTGGGGGCCGGGACCCTTCCCGCTGTGCTGGCGGTGCCTGCCTGCCTGCCTTCCCGGCAGCCTCTCCCCATCGCCGGCCCCGCTGCTGCCCGGCAGCCGTGGCGTGGGTAGGCTGCCCGCTGACACCGCCGTCCTCCCCCTCCTCCCCGCCGGCTGCGAGCGCGGTGCGTCATCCGGCACTTGGCTAATTCGGGGGCAACTATTTCGCGCCTGCGATGGATCACTCCGCGTGCTGCGCCAGGGCCCCCGCGCTCCCTGGCCCAGATGCCCCCCTCCCACCTGGACCGCTTCCCCCTGCCTCCCGTAACCAAGGAGAGAAATTAGCAGCGGGGGGGGGGGGGAAAGCGGTGCTGTCTGACGCAGGGCTCGCACCGCTAATCACCCAGCGCCAGGAGCTGCTCCAGGCCCCCTCGTCTCCACTGTCACGGCCGCCCTGACCCTGTGTGCGGGGAGGGTCAGGGACCCGGGGCTGATTCGGGTCTGAGCGCGGCTGTCACGCTCCCTCTGCAGACACGGTGCAGCTGCTGCTCACCGGGCGCCATGGGGGGTTGCTTCAGGGTGGCCGCGTTCGCCCGGGGGTGAAGCTGCTCCTCAGACACCCCCCGTGCAGGTGGGCTCCTCGGGGTGATGGCTGCGAAGCACAGCACGGGGGTTTGTCCCAGGGGGAGGGGGATGAAGGACCGTGCCTGCTCCAGGGTCTCCTCTCTGGGTCCCGCACAGGGGCTGGGGAGCATCTGCAGAGATGAACCCTGTGCCCGGCGGATGGAGGGGGACGGCTGTGCTCAGCTGAGCTGCGTGCACAGGGCGGGCGAGGTGGGCGCCCACCAAGCACTGGCTCCACGGCAGATCTGTGGGACGCCGAGGCTGGATGCACGGATGGGGTCACGTGCCCTTTTGAGAAGATGCCTGTGTGGGAGTTTGCCTCGGGGAGAGCTGTTCAAGCAGAGCTTTTCCTCTTCGCAGCCCCCACGCTCTGCACTCCTGACACGGCTCGCGAGCTGTTGGTGCCGGCAGAGCCGTCGCAAGGGCAGCGGCAGTGGGAGCATCCTCCCCAGGTGGGCACAGTGCAGCCAGGCTGCGCGTCCCTGGGCTTTGCATGCAAGGCTGTGCTGGGTGCTGGAGCTCATGCGCGCGCACACACACACACACACACACACACACTGCTGCATTTGAATCCCACCAGCTCGCCTTGAAGCTGGGGTTGATTTTCATAAATCTTCCCAGACTCAGCTTCAGTGCGATCTGGTGTCATCCTGCATGGATGGACACGGGAAAGCCAGCTCGCATGGACAGGCATGCTTTGTGGGGTTATGTATCCCCATGCTCACCTCCAGGTGAGGGCAGGATCGCAGGGGAGAGAAGGGAAGGAGACGGCCTGGAGACATTCATAGCACTGGTGGGACCTCGAGAAACATCCCTAAAGCACACACAGTCTCTGAGGACGCACGTGGGGGGATGCACAGCCCCCTGCTCCAATGCAATGGGGATGCAGCACGTTCTCCACTGCGTAAAATGGAGCAGGATGCGGAGGGAAGAATGGCTTTGAACAGTCAATTTCCATCGCTGAAAGCTGACAAGTTTAAAACAGCTAATGTGCCCCGCAAGATGAGGCCTTCAGAGATTTACAGCTCTCCTCGGCTGACTGCTCCCATACGGTGTGCATGTCAGCCAGGGAGCCTTTTAAAGAACCAAGATAAAGCTGCAGCGAGGCCGCATTGCCCACCAAATGGATGGCAGAGAGAGAAGAAAGGAAGGAGAGAGGTTGCTGTGTGTGGTTTTTTCCCATCAGACAGGCTGCTGAGCTCATGTCCCCTCCTGCAGCCACCACCACAGAGTTACTCCAGGTCAAGGTCAAAGCAGCCCTCCTGGAGCAAAGTTTTCCTAAGCTGCCGCAGGAGGAGGTTTGCAAAACGCTGCAGGAGCCATCAGGTGCCCACTGGGGTGGGCTGGGGCAGGTGTCAGCGGGACATGCGAGTGGCACCAGCTGGAAGGGTTCATTGTATGGGGCAGGACAGCCCCATGGGGTGAGGAAGCCCTGGGGGTGGGCAAGAACCAGCCTGAGCCCTCCACTGCAGGCTGGCAGGCTGGTGCTGGAGTGGATGGGATGGTGGCGAGCAGGCTCCTGGTGGGATTGAGTGAGAGTATCAGGTCTCAGCAGGACCCCAGCCAGGGTCAGCATCCCCCGGAGGGCTCACACAAAATTTAGGAGCTGCAGCTAAGCTCCCAGTGCTGCTGCCTACCTGCTTTCTGTGCCATGTCAAGGCCAGGCTGGGGTGTCACAGGTGCTCCCCAGGGCAGCTGGATTCTCGATCAACCTCTCTGTTCCTCCAAGTCCTCTGCTGCAGCCAGAAGCATCGTGTGCTTGAGCAGACCCATGACCAGCACCGAGCTTTGTGGCACGCACTGGGGCATCAGCTGGCCAGGACCGTGGCTGGGGGACCTCAGGCACATGGGATGTCACGGGACCTGCCTGCCCAGCCGATCATACTTGTGGCGTCTGCAGTGTGGGAGCTGTGTCTGCCGTCACCCTCCGCTCTTGCTCTGCCTGGTGGAGACATCGTCAGTGGATGCCAGGAGGCAATTCACCTTCCCCGAGGTCACCAGAAGACATGGGCTGAATGTATCATGTCCTGAGAGCACCTCTGTCTCCCTGCCAGAGCCAAGGCACTGGCTGGGATGGAGGTGTTTGCAGAGGATGGCAATGGTCCCCGTTTCCAGGACTGTGCAGGCTGCTGGTCTGGGACACCCACGTCTGCTGGACTAACTGTGCTCACATCGGTCCCTCTCCTCTCCCCAGCCCAGCTCAGGCTCTCCTGTCTAGAGCAAAGCTGCAGCCACGTCAGCGGGCTGCTACTGCATCTGAAGAAGGTGAAGCTGGAAACAGGCAGGGCCAGGGATCCTCATTCCCAGTCAGGCCACTAAACCTGGACCAAACCATCCAGGAAGACTTTTGGTGTCTCCATTTGCCACTCTGTCAGCCAGGTCAGTCCCGCTGAGCTCCACTGTGCCAGCAGCCCAGGGGCAAGCTGCCCCGGAGGATGGGGGAGCTGGCAGGCTTGCCCAGGAGGAGCTGAGCTCCGTGCAGACACCTCTTAGCTGTGGGTACCCCGGAGAGCTGCTGGGGCTGTAGGTTTGGGTAAGGAGGCCTTCTCAGGGCCTGAGGATAGTTTTTCTGTATTCCCAACCCCTCAAAAGCAGAGCTCGCTTCCCTGCCTCGATTGGACTGCGGACAAAGGTTCGCTGTGACCTGGCCTTGTGGGGCGCTGGAGAAAGCTCTCCAGGCTGGTTTTGGGCTCAGCAGCAGCAGCAGGAGCTGCCAGGCTGCCAGCCATGATACCAGGGTGCTGGAGCGGCAGAGCAGCCCTGGCTCCCCTGGGGTGGGAGAAGCCAGCCAGGCAGGGGGAAGCGCCGCTCTGCGATGCCCGTCAGCCGCCTCGTCCCACCGAGGAGAAACAAGACAGGGCAGAAGAGCCACTTGCAGGATGTTCAGCAATGGGGTGTCTGGAGATGCTCTCCACTGTTTCTGCCTGTCCTGCTGCCTGGCTTTGCCACTCCAGAGGCCAGGAGACCCCAACTCCTCTGTCCAGCCCGGATTGCGAGGGACTTTCCATCCCAGCAGCTAACTGGTGCTGTTCCTGGCAACAGGGCTGGGATGTGAGGGCTGGTGGCAGCATCCTGCACCCTTGGTGCCGTCGTGCTGCCTGGCCCTGATGCACCAGGAGCTGGAGAAGCAGCCTGCACCCCGGCACCAGCATGTGGCACATCCCTGGCTCCTGTGGTTCTTGGTGCAGAGGAGCAGGATGGGGTGAACCCAGCAGGAAAGGGCAAAGCCATCGGGTCCCCTCTGCTCCTCTCCATCACAGCACTGACCACCGCAGTGGGTGCACGTGGGCTCTGAACAACACCCAGGGCAGTTGCCAGCCCTGAAACTGGGGAGGGGGGCATATCATTACTGTCCCAAGCCAGCTGTTTGAGCACGTCTCCTCTGAAACCCCTGCCCTCCTGGGAGCAAAGAGCCCCTTGCCTCCTTGGGAGAGAGCCACTTTCTGGTCCTTTAGTGCTGGGGATGGAGCTGCCTGCGCTGTGCAGGGCCGTGGATTGCCCCGGCAGAGGGGCTTGGGGCACACATCTCATCCCCCGGCTGGTCCAGGAAGAGGTCGCATGGCTCCATTCACAGCGCTGCCCGAGATTCACATTGATACCTGCCCTTCTCACGAGGTGCCCAGCCACGGCCAGGCTTCGGGGGGCGGTGGGGGAGAAGCATCCCCTTATCTCTTTTCTCTTTGTGCAAACACACGAGCCCTCTTGGAGCTGCCGTGTGATGCCGCCAGCCGGAAAGCCGCAAAGGCGGGGAGGTTGCCCAGCTTCTGTCTCCTTCCCAGCAGGTGTGGCTGGCCCTGCCAGGCAGATGGCTCAGCGCCTGGCAGAGACGAGCGCCGGCGCCAGGAGCAGCTGGCTCCATCCGTACCCGGGCCAAGAGCAGAGATGCTGAGCAGCGTGGGGAGCTCACGGCAGGCAAATGAGGCAGTGACCTTCCCCTGCCAGGCTCAGCTTGTGCTGGGCACCTCTGGGCTCTTGCGCGCACGTGGGGTGTGCTGCCAGCTCCCACCTCTGCCTGTGGGGACCCTGCGGCAGGGCCTCCGGGAGGGTGTTGGCAGGGACCCGCGGTGCCCCGGAGGAGACAGACATCTCTTGGGGACAGTCCCAAAACCCAGCTCTGATGCAGGAACCTCCAGGGCACGTTTGCTCCAGTGAGACCTGGATGCCAGTCATGCAGAGGGGCCTCTCCCTGCACCCTGGAGCAGCTGGGGCACAGGGATGAAGAACCACAGGGTGGTCCCTGCTCTGAGCCATCAGCTCCCATCCCAGGTTTGCTCCTTGCTGCCTGGCTTAATGAACTGCTGGGTGATCAACAGACCAATTGGAAGCCCTGTCAGAGCCAGGCCAGGCACTACCTTGTTATTTCTAACCAGCGAAGTGGGGGAAACAGACCTTTTTCATCCACTGCCAGTCACTCTGTGCTGTTGCACAGCTCCTAGCACAGCAGGGCAGGGCTGAACCAACCCTCAAAAATCCGAATGGAGACAAGAAGATGGGGCAGACCACCCCAGGCGGTGGGGAGGGGAGGCTGTTACTCTAATGGGGAAGGGGAGCAGCACATGGGTTTTTTTCCCATGCAAAGCTTGTAGTGTGCAGACCATGATGACAGCAATGGGGGGACTGCAAAAGCTCTTGTGCTGTGATGGCTAGCCGTGTTCACAAGGGGTAAGCGCAGCAGCCTCAAGCCACAGTGCAGTCTCATTTTCTGCGCAGTTATTAATACATCTATTTGCCTGGCTCTGAGCGGAGGCAGAGAGCAAAAGCAAATGAACACCACCAGGACTGACAGCCTAGGAGCTTCGTGCAACCATCTCTTGAGTCCGACATTAAGGGTTAGAAGAAGCTGTTCCCGGGGACCTGGCTTTCCAAGGGGCAGAGGAGAGATGGGGGGGGGTCTGGTCCATGGAAGCAAAGCCTTTGGGCAGGCTGCTCCCAACATGCAGGCTCCTCCATCCTCATCTTGCAGCCGGCACTGGAAGTGGAAGTTTTGAAGTCATGCACGGAGCTGTTTGCTTGGTATTTCCTGCCCCCGAGAACAGGAAGCAGCAGCGAAGCCCAGGAGGGAGCTGCTCTTGGGAGATTTCCAGCCTGACACATTTTGATCTCTGCCTACGGGAAAGGGGGAAAGCTCCGTGCTCTTTCCCTCGTCCCTCATCCCTGTGCCCAGTGCTGGGAGCTAATGGGCCAGGTTCAGGCTGACTTGGGCCTGGGGAGGTGGATTGCACAGAAACGTGGCAGTTTGAATGATTTTCCATTTCACATTTTCCTTGTACCACTCTGACCTGGACCTTATTTGCTCAGGCTCTAGGACCACCACAGAGATGCTGGCTCACAAGCTGCAGTGTGAGAAACGGCTAGTGGTGATGGATGCATGTCCACCCAGGCTGTCCTACTGATGTCCTGCTCTCCAGGTACTGTCCTCCTGGCCCCATTAGCTGCAGGTCCAGTCCTGCCCCCTAACAACCCTACCCTGCAAGGTCTGGAGCAGCATCTCGTCACTGCCCCCAGAGCCCCCTCCTGTTTTCAAGGTCTGGGTCCGTGCTGGGAACCACCAGCCCTACGCACAAGGCTCCCTCAACCCGGTGCAAAACCTGAGGTTGTCCCGTGCCCTGGTGCACATCCATGTCTGCTCCGTGCCGCCTGGATCACCGGGGTCCCTGCCGCAGGACCGTGTTCCCCTCCCCACTGCTGATGGTCATGATGGGACAAGGCCAGGGGAAGGACAGGTTGGGCTCGTGCCTGGTGCCAAGCAAAGGCTCTGTCACGGCAGGAGTTACTCCCCATCAGGACTGCCAGCGTCTGTTACTGGCAGACCATGGCAGCAGTCTCGGAGGAACGTGAACAGCACATTATTAACAATCTTTTAAAGAGCTGCCAGTGTGTCCTGGGTCCCTGTTTATTCCTGCATATGGCCTGTCCACAGTTGAATGCAGCATTCATAGGAGATGTCATCTCAGCTTAAGGTGGTTTATTACTTACCCCAATCAAGCTCCTGCAGTAGGTGATTCCTCCTCTGGGCAAGGACAAAGTCCCACAGAAGGAGGGGGTTTATTCTCCTTTTAAATCATCCCTGCTTTTGTTTTCCTTCTCCTGAGGAATACATTTGTGCAGAGTGGATGTTGGATCAAGGGTGTCCAAGCTGGAACACCTTGGTCTCTGGATCTGCTCCCAAATCGCCATGTGCCTGGATGCTGGGGCTGTTTCCGTGGCTACGCCCTGAGCACACCCTGTGATGGAGAAATCTGGGGACACGTTGGCTGGAGGCGACATGGCTGGGGAGCGGGGATGTGCCCAGAGAGAGGTGCCATGTCAGGGCTAGCGCGGCCGGCAGAGAGGGGGCAGGTGAAGCTGCCATCCATGGCTTTGCACCAGGTCCACTCTGGTGGCTGCAGCCCATCTGCAAGGGCACTCCAGACACTGGCCTGAAGGATGGTGAGCTCACTGTGCAAAAAGCAGTTATTCCACTTTACAGTCACAGAGGCACCAGGTGGGACCCAGACCAAGAGCTCAGGGGCTCCTGGCCTTTTCCATGCAGCAATGTCAACACCAGCCACGGGACAAAGCAGCACAGAGCCGCCTGCCCGGCCAGCCTTAGCAAGAGCAGGTTGCAGGGGATACGTTTTGGCCAGATCTTCCCTGACCGGCTCCTGCTGGGACATGGTCTGTTTTGAAGGTGCTGGAGTCCCCCACCCCAGAGGTGCTCAGGTTCCACTGAGCAGGCAGTGGACTGGACACGACAAGGTTGTCTCTTTGGGGAGACGTGAGCCAGCTGCTCTTCGGGGCCATTCAGCTGCCTGGTACTGCGCTGTGTCTGGGCACAGACGACCAGGTAACGTGACAGAGCGGGGCTGGGAAGTTGGGGGAGCCAGCACCTGGCACACCTCTTTGGAGGATGCCCGCTTGGATTTTCACAGGACCCTGCGAGATCCTGAATCCTTCCACTTCTGCTGCTCACCTGGGCTCTCTGCCCGTGACTTTTCCTGCTCCCCTGGCATCACTGCAGCAGCCCGTGATACAACCAGCTGAGAAGGGCAGGCCGTCCTGCTCTGGGCACACCTGGAAAAACACATCCTAGGTGAAGGAAAGACCAACACCAAAAGCAATGAGTCACTGCTGTCATTGCTGAGATGCTGACTGCATTTGTACAGCACCTGGCACAACACCCCGGAACAGTGGCAATGGAGACAGCAACACACAATAACGCTGCTCGAACCATGGGAGGGGGGTTCCCGATTGAACCCGATTTTCTTTGGAAGCGGCAGATCTGGGTCTGGATTCTGGGCACCTGCAAAGGACAGGACCTCGGTCCGTGTATGTGATGGCAGGTGCTGCGGTCACCCTCGGCGGCGTGCATGCAGAGGGTTTGCTGCAGGGCAGTGCCGTCCCCTCCAGGAGTGAGCAGGGGGTGAGGGCCCACTGGGACGAGCAGCCAGAGCCTCTCCGGCCATGCGCGCTTTTCCATAAGCAGTCGCCTGGGCAACTGTGAGCACAGAGCCAGACAAGCCATCAGGATGAGGAGCCATTGTGCTCGTTCAGGGAATGATTCCCAGCCCTTTCCCCGGGTCAGGGGGCTCCGTAGGTCACCCCATTTTGCCAGCCCAGAGATGGGCAGCAAATGGCCCTGCCTGAGGCTCCCTGGTAGGCTTGGGGTGGGATATCTCAGATCCCCGCTTCCCCCCCTACTCCTCTGGCGGGGTGGGACGATGGGGGAGGGAAACCACAAGCCCCCTAGCAAGGAAAAGCTGCCAAACGCATAAGAATTGAGACCGAAGGGGGTGGCCCAAACCAGCACCAAGCACAGGGATGGGCCCGATTCCCAAACCCTTACATTTCACCCTACGCAGAGAGAGGGCCAGGTTACCTTCTGCGTTATTACTTGTAGTAAGCGTGCATGTGCGCGTGCATGCCTGGAGCAGCGAACGCTGCTGCTGAGGGAAGGGGCTCCCCATCTAACTGCATTTCTGCCTCTCCGCAGCGAGACCGTCTCTGTTTTGCTGTTGTTGCTGCCTGCTTGGCACCTGCTTGCCCTGGACGAGCCTGCTGCTTTGCTAATGAGCTGCAAGCGTCTCGCTCAGGGTCCTGCTCACCGTCGGAGTGCAGGGACTCTCCAGGCTCACGTGCTTAGCTCAGCCCCACGGTTTAAATCCCTGCCAAGAGAAATGGAAGAATCTGGTGCAGCCAGGCCTGGAAAAAACAGCAAGGACAGTCTCTGATTAACCCTTCCCTCGCCTGCCTGCGCTGCTCCCCTCTCCTCCTTTCCCACGCGCAGGCAACCAGCAGGCTTCACACCCCTCCTTCCCACACCCCGGTTCATGCGCGTTTCTCTACCTATGGGGAAAAAGCAGCTTTTCTCGTGAGATTGCCCAGAATACCCAAGGACCGAGTATTCCCACGACACTTGAATGCATGCCCCCTTTGATCGCAGGAGGGCAAAGGGCAGAGATCTGGGAAAAGAAAAGAAAATCATTTAAAAAAAAAAAAAAAAGAGGAGACACAGAGAGGAAAAAAAAATAAAGCAATTCAGGCAGGAGCTTCCCTCAACCTCTGTAAAATACAGTTCACGTTTCCTGCGAGCCTGGGGCGCAGATCACATTCGACGTGAGGTGCTTTACCCAGCCCCGGTGTAAATTCTGGAGCCTTGCATTTGCATGGCGTGATGGGAAAAAGCTTAAGAGGGGCCCGGGGAGCTGCAGAGGAGGCGGCTGTGCTATCTGGCTACCGCAGGGGCTGTCGATGCACAGACATTTCCAAGGCTATTTGTGAAGGTGAAATGGTCTGTAAAGATTCCAGGACACCATGTGGCAGGACGGTTAGCAGGGCTTCTCCTTCGGTGTTTGCACAGAGCTGCCGGGCTGGAGAGAGGCTGTGTGCGCAGAATGCCTCGCGGTGATTAGAGCATCTGCAAATTTCAGCTTAATACGCAGCATAATGAGACACGGAATATTATTAGCCTGCAGCCATCCTCCCGCCCCAGCAGCGATCTCTGCAGTTTGAGCTGGTTTTACCTTCTCAGTGCTGTGCTGCAAGAGCCCAGGTGAGACATGCTTGCCCCGCTAGCAGGGCAGGCAGCCTGCAGGCAGCTCTGTGGCCACACAGGACTGAGCTCCCACAGCAGGCAGAGTGGCTTTGCACTTTGGCTTATATGAAACAAGGTTTTGTCGTCCTACCCGCTGGCTGTGCACAACAGCCCCTACCCTGCTGGCCTTTCCTGCAGCGCCCCGAGCCACAGCCTGCCCATACCAGCAGCCACAGGGACTGTTCACAGAGAATAACTTCCAACTTCGAATCCCGAAGCTGTATCGCCCCTGGCTCGCCTCCGCAGGTCATGAGGACCGATCCTGTGTGTGCTGCCTACCAGGGCAGGAGGTGACGGGAGGGCTCAGGCAGCGCGAAGGCTGCACAAGGAGCTGTGGCAGCACTGGGAACTGAGAGCATGGCTTTGTTTTGCACAGAGTAACACAAGTGTGGGGTGGGTCTTTGTGAAGAGGAGTATGTCGGGATGCTGTACCCGCTGGCAGTGTCCAGCCACATGTGCACAGACCCACGCCAGCTCCGAGCTTCCCTCTCCTGCAGTCTCTGCTCCTCCATCCCACCACCCAGCAGGATCCCGCAGCCCCAGCTCACGCAGCTCCTGCTGCACTGCTTATTGCCTCTCGTTTTCAGGCAGACAGGAATACCCCAAAGCATTTGCCCCTCTGAGATGGAAAGAGCTGCTGGGCGATGGCAGGAGGAGGTTCTGCCTGGTGCAGCGAGGGCTGGCATGAGGAGGCTAGTGGGGTCCTATGCTTGGTGTGAGGCTCTGGGAAATCCCTGGTGCAGGTCTGGGTTCAGCCAGGAGCAGCCAAGCAGCCCAGTGACTGCCCAGGGTCTTGGGGCATCACTAGCCCTGGCCCAGGGTGAAGGGGAGAAGCGTGGGGCCATAGCTCCCGCAGGGCAGCCATGGGAGGCTTGTGGGGAGCACTGGGTGGGCAGCCCGTGTGCCTGGGAGTGCGTGCATCTGTTGGCATGTACAAGCATGTGTGTGTTCACATGTATAAAGGTACACTTGGACATGTGTGCATGTGTGTGAGTGTGTGTGTGAGGGACAAAGGCTGTGTGTCCGTGTGTAAGGTATATGCAGATACACATGCATGCTGGGATATACACACTGTGTGTGTGTGTGCGCGCGTGTGTGTTTGTGTGCATGTGTGTGTGTGCACAGTCTGTGTGCAGGGACAGCTTGTGTATGTATACGTGCAGGTTACAGGCAGGTACCCGAGCAGACACAGGGGTTGTGTGTGTGTGTGTGCAGGGCGTGTGGGGGTGCGAGGTGTGTGCTGCGGCTGTCTTAGCACATGCAAACACATGCCTCAGTAGCTGTTTGACCCCTGCTCCACGGACTTTCTGGCATGGTGTTTCGAGGGACAGGAGTGTGGGTTGGGGGTCACGGTCCCTGGAGCCGCTGCTTTCTGCCTGGCAGAGACAGCACAGGACAGCGCTGGCTCTGCCGGCTTGGGGCCGGTCTCTCGCCCAGGCGCAGGCGGGTGAGCAGCTTCCCCCATGCAGCCTCCCCCTCCATCTTGTGCTGACCCATGCATTCGCGTGACCTTGCCGCTGCCACCGAGCGGAACCTTCCCTTGTTTTGCCTGGGGTATTTTTCAGCGAGATCAGCTCCCCTGCCTGGTTCAAAGCTGGCATTTGCTGCCAAAGGTATGACAGTGACATCTGCAGCCAGGGGCTCCCCCCCAGAGATGCTTGGAGCTGCCTGAATCACTGTCCCTCACGCTCGCCATTTACTGTGCTATTGATATATTTTTAAAAAGCAAGAGCAACGTCCAGAGAAGGTATCACCAAAGCAAAAGCTGCTATGAATGCTGTTTAACTAACACTAACTGCCGCTGCTGTTAATCTGCACCAAGGTCAAATTCACAAATCGGCAGGTTAGTTTCAGTTCCAGCCTGAAATTAGATCATCAATTAGTTAAATCATCACTTTGATACAGAAAGAAAACTGGAGTGGACCCAGTCCTCATAAATCCTGCAGAAGGGTCTGAGAAGGTGGCTCTGCATTTTATTGGGAAGAATTTGACCAAAGCAATTCAGATCCATAGCGTGGAGCCAGCTGAATGCTTTAATAGTGAAAACAACTTATCACCCACTGCCTAAGCCATAACCTCCAAGGTGATTTGGACGCTGCTGTCTCAGACGCGTTCCCCTGTCCCCAGCAGATGTTACAGTGCAGTGTTAACCTCTGCTTCAGCAAGCAGAGGTTTGAGGCTTCCCATATACCAGAACTGACTGATGACTATTTCAAGTTTCTCAGGACTTTGAAACCCAAAACCCACTTTAATTTTATGAGTAATTTTATGGGACAATCTTTTGGGCTGTGAAAGCTGGAAACTTTTCCTTCAGGTGCCTTGACCTTATGGCTGCTCATCTACCCATGCAAGAGCCCCGCTACACTTTCATCTGATCACCTTCGAATTCAGAGCTATAAAAAGGATGGGATGTCTCCCAGCTAATAAAAATAGGAAAAAAGGGAGAAACAAAGCTAAAGATAAAGGTGTTGCGAGTCCTCCCCTCCCGCAGCCTTTGGAACATCACGGAGTGGGGGCTGGCGTCTGAATCAGCAACCAGATGGTGAAGCCCTTGAGGCACGGCGATGCTCGCTGCTGGCCGCCCGCTGTGCCCGGGAGGGCAGCCGGAGCCTGAAGCGGGCTGCTCGCTGAGGCCCAGGGCCAGTGGCCTCGGACAGCCTGCCTGGTCGCTTTGACGTGGGATGGGATGCAGAGCTTGCCGGGTGGGTGGCGCAGGGCTCCTGGGTCAGGGGGGCAGCTTGGCAGGGTCTCGATCACCCTGAGCTACGTGTGGGCTAAAGGAAGATCTGGCTCCTGGCATGAGCAGCTCCTGAACTCCCAAGCTCCAGCTCTGCTGGGGTTCACGGGGCTCCCTCCCATGCAGTTAAGTGTGCATGCACATGTGCATGGGTGAGTGCTTCGCCATGTGCCTGCATGGAGAGGATGCTGAACTAGGAGAAAATGCAGAAACACTGCAAATGGAGGTAGGGCAGATCTTGGCTACAGCCACAAGGGAGGATTAATCTGTTCTTCACCTTACTAGACCCAGTGTCCACACATTAAGGTCACTAAATTCAGTGCCAGGAGCTGGGGATGCAGGGCAGCATTACAGGCTGGGGACCTGTCCCCCTCTGGCAGGCATCAGGACCTGGCACAGACACCTCTTGGGTCTCACTTGCTCCCAGATAATCAGATCCAGCGTCGTTTCACCAGCTCTGGCATCTACAAGCAAGCACACTCCGATCTCTCAGCCTTGCATCCCTCAGTATGTCTTGATCTTTGCTCATCCTTTTCAGTCGACTCTGGCATTACATCTACTGGCAACTAACATCTACTGACAACTTTTCCTCCACCTGCTGAAGAAGGAACCTAAAAACGCACATGCTTCTTTCCCCCAAAACCTTCTCTCCATGGAGGGGCCCAGTAACGTCTCCGACAACAAACAGCAACGTGTCATTTGTTTTTATTACTCTAGGAGGGCAAGCTGCTGTGCGTGACCAAGGAAACCGAGAGCTGGCTGCCCTTGTGAACTTGCTGAGTGCCTGATGGAGAACGGGAGGAGAAGAGAGCTGAGGGAGTAGGAAAAACATTACTTCTCTCCTGCTTATTGGCCGAGGCAAGATTGATTGACTGTACTTGCGATAGCATAGCATGCATCAAGGTAGGCACAAAATTGTGGTTAGCACTAGAAAACCACCAGCCGTGTGGATGAACTTAATGTGAGAAAAGACATATGGGGTAGATGCAGATTTTGCGTTGAGCTGGGGAGCGGGGCAGCTCCCAGGGGTAGGGAGGGCAGAGGAGATGAGTCCGACACGGAGCACAGAGGCGTGTGGTGGTCCTGGCTGGTCACTTGATAGAGCAGGGCTGGACTCATCCCGTCTGCCTTTTGATGTCTCCAGTGTTTATAGCCACTGCTAGAGAGAAAAGGACACTTCTAGGATGTAATTCACCACCTCAGATCAGCCGTGAGGTGTGCCCAGAGGTTTACTCCACAGGTGGTGGCTTCCCCCCTTGCCAGTGGAAGCCCTGCACAGCAGATGAGATGCTCCTGGGGTCCTCTCCTTCTGGCAAAGGGCAGGCTTAGGAAAGGACTTGAAGGCCAGGGGGGCGGCTGGGGGGCGCGTTAGGGATGGTGATGGGAAATGAGAAGACACCACGGTACTGGCTTGAAGCCTGAGCAAGTGGCTGGGGGTGGCTGTCATCATACGGTGCCATGCACACGCCAGCTGGAGGGAGGGCAGAGGAAGAATCAAGGTAAGGGCTTGTGAAGAGAAGAGCGGTTGGAGGTGTTTTATCAGGACAGGGCTTGTGGTGACATAAAGTCGGTTTGATACGAACGGTTCAGTTTTGCGTGATGGTAATGGCTCCAGTACTATTTCCCACTGACAGATACTCAAACCAGAATGATTTCCATAAAGGACATGGAAATTATTTTTTGGACAATTTTTTGTTTAGAAAGCCTCAAAAATCTGCTTTGCAATTCACCTAATTTTGATGCTTGCAGCCTTCAGTTTCCCAAAACAGAGGTGAAAAAAATTCAGTTTTGGGGAGAACGTTGATAAAGCAGCATTTCCCTGCTGCTGACCTCCACCGTTTGGATTTCGCCACGTCGAGACTGAGTCCACAGCAAGGCAGTGGCAGAGGAAGAAGCTGAGATGTTAACAAGGCCAAGGGCGCCTGGGTGGTCGGAGGCTGATCTGGGAGCTCCCTGCCAGGGCAAGGGCTGGTGTGAGCAGGGCCAGGGACCCGCACGGAGCAGCCAGTCCCTCCGCCTGCCTGCACGCTGCTGGCCCCGCAGCTTCCTCTGGCAATGCCTTATGCAGGCTATTTTTATGCTGTGTGAAAAAAGCGTGTCTTTCTGCAAGCGGAGGAAAGGCGGCGTGGAGAGGGAAAGTGAATTAGTGAAGGTCACAGGCGTAATGTCGCTCTGCGCGCTGCTGGGGCAGAGCGTGAAGAGCTAAAGGAGGTGGCGTGGGGGTCCGGGTGGCAGGCTCATCTGGGGTGGAAAATGGTCGTGGAGCCGCTCCGTGTTCCACCTCTGCCTTCCCAGGGAACATCCAGCCGCCGTGGCCCTGCCAGCACGGGGGAGCAAGCTGGCAGCGCGCACCTACTTCTGCACTGCTCGCTCGCTGCTGCCGCTGACTGTTTATAGAGCATCAGCCGCTATACGGACTGTAACTGGGTTTTTACATATGGCATAAAAAGTAATGATCACTCTCTCCCGCTAAATCACGCACAGTCAAATCGTAATGTGGAGTCGCTCCTGTCTGCAGCGGCAAAAGGTTCATACCTGGGAGAGCCCAAATAGCTCCTGAAGGCGAGAAACAGCCTTTTTTTCCCACTGAAATCAATGAGGGGAGCAGTGCCCAGCACCACGCCCCCAGGATCTGGCCCAAAACCGCAGTAATTTCTGCGGCGTCCCTTTCCCCACACTTTCCCCTCTTCCTTCAAAGCAATGGCTTTCCTGAGAACAACAGGGAAAGGTGAACGCAGAAGATGCCCTGCCTACACATCACTGCTTGCGAATGGGAATTGGGGATCTGGACCACGCTTGGGCTTTCCTCACGGGTGAGCGGAGTGAAAAGTTGGCCGGGGTGCTCCTCCCCTTCGTGCGGGGTTTGGGAGCCCGGGGAAGGGGAAGAGCATCCCGCTGCTGCCCCGCGAGCAGCTCCGTCCCGCAGCGCATCGCCGGCAGGGTACCACGGGGAGCCTGCACGCTCTCGGCAGCCTCCTGCTTCTGGGGGACGCTGGAGGCAGAGTTCCCATCACTTTCCCATCTCGGAGCAGATTTATGAGCCTCCCAAAAGCTCTCCCGCAGCCCTCCAGGAAGGCTGGGGCTGGGGGCTGGCGGGGGGGGGGCTATTTGCGGGGAATTGTGAATCTACTTTCTTACACGGCTGCGTACCACTGTGCAACGGTAATCCCCTGAGCAGGGTGAAACGGAGGCCTAGCTACCATGACCTCCTCTGTAGGTTTCCATGGATACCATGTACTATAAATAAAAAAAGGAATTTCAAACCAGTTTTCAATCCTGCTTAGTGGGAATAGGAAACCTCTTTTGAATTTAGTTTCCTATCTCACCTTACAGGGGTTATTTTGCAGCCTGTTTGAAACAAATAATTACCCCTTCAGCCAGGAAATTACCACCAATCATACCTATTTACTTCCAAACACTCGGCTAATTAGCACATTGGGGAGAGCTGCCTATTTGCACGCTGGAGATGGGAGGCTTAGTGTCTTTATTTTGGTCGTGCTGGGAGAAAGGACGTGGGGCCAAGGGTCAGTGAGGGGCGTCAGAGCCCTTCGAAAAAAAATAATAAAGAGAGAAGGAGAGCTGTAAAACTCGAAACGCCGAGATGCCGTGTGAATTAGCGTGCGAGAAGCCCCGGCAAAAAAGGGAATATTACATCTGCATCCTTTTGCAATGAATCAGAGTCATGCTGCAGATTTTGTCTGGCATACTGGGTCTCTGGAGGATAGAAAATAATTTGGTCGCAGCAGTGGGAGGTGTGTGTGCGTGGAGAAGGGAGTTGCTTTCCAACAGCCTGCTGTGGTGAGAACATGCCTGACACTTCATTCCTTTCCAGTTAATGCAGCGAGGCCGGGAGGAAACTTAACCCTCTAATTGCTAAAGTGTACCGGGGACTTGGGAAAGTCCTTGGAAACCAAACCGGGCTCCTGGGCTGGTCTCCTCTCGCCCCAGCACCGCTGGCAGACAGCTGAGGGGATTTGCCCAAATGGCTGGTGGTGGGGGCAGGGGAAATGCTAATTTGAAACAGGCGCAGGCGAGCAGGACAGGAGGACAGAGAGGTTGTGTTTTTCAGACCTCTGGGCTGGCAGTGGGCCTGCAAAGTCCAGTCCGTCACAATGCTGGGTCTGAGCCAGCTGGACACGTGGTGGCTTGCGGAGGGGTCTCACGGTCTGGCATTCCCAAATGGCTCTGCAGCCCAAGCTCAGCACTTTTCGGTCCGTGCTCCTGGATCACCGTCACTGAAAATCCCAAGTGCTTTCCATCACTACACTGGTGCTATGGCCCCCCACCTCCCCGAACGGCTCCTGCTGCCATGGTCACACAGCACAGCCCCCACGGCGTGGTCCTTGCAGGGGTGGCCCGCACCTTCTGCCGGACAAGGGAGGGTAGGTGAAGGATGCGTGAGCACAGGATGGGCATGCTAATGGGGGGCTGCAGCCCCCCCATCCCTCTGTGGCTGCCTGGGGGTCTGCTCACAAAGGGAAGGGCATGGTTCCCGCTGCCATCCTTTGGTGGTCTTTGAGAGGCTGCTGCCAGCTTGCACAGCTCCGTGCGTGAACCAGCTATCAGGCGTGCACTGTCTCTTCGCCTTGCTCACCCCGGTAAAGGTCTCCCAGACAGTGCAGGATCGGGACTGGCAAGTGTAAGCTCTCCACAGCCGGGGAGGAGGAGGAAGAGGAGGAGGAGGACGCAGCTCCGTCGGTAGCAGAGATGCACAAAGCAGCCAGGGCTCAGCCAGAGCTTCGTGCACAATACGAGTAAGCTCTACTCAAAGCTTGTCCATGATGTTTAATAGCACAGGATGATCACGGGCATCTGACTCCGAGCCTGTTCGCTGCTGCCCTCCTAAAGCTTCTTATTAGCATTTCCAGGACATTGATGTTGTGCTCGGATATACGGGAAGGCACTCATGAGTTGCAGAGCAGCAATATATCAACGTTAGAGAAGGGCCCATTTAAGCTTAATATCAGAGGCTGGGTTTTTCTGGAGTCAGGTGTCTCATTCCCATTGAAATTCAACAGCAGTTGGAGTCTGCTCCCAGGGCTTCTTTGAAAGTCCCAGACTTAATTAGTATTTATCTTAATTAGGGGGACGTTACCTGCTCTGGGAACCTCACGCTATCTGCTGTATTCATCCCCACAGCACCCTGGGAAAGGGCTCCCGGCCCTTTTTGCAGTGGGGGACTGAGGCACATGGTGGCTCATGCTGCAAACCTGCAGCTCAGCAGGGAGCAGAAAACGTCTTTTGGGGGGCTGAAAGGGCCACGGCATTGCCCCCCTCCCTTCCTGGGTCATGTCTTCTTGGGAGGCTGGGGCAGATAATGCAGGAGACCGTGGGGAGGTCGCATGACCGGGTCCAGCAGGATGATGCTGAGCCCCTCCTCGCTGCCTGTCTGGGCCCGTGGGCGTTTTAGGGGGGACCTGGGCGGACACAGAGGCGGCTCAGCCCCGGCCGCACTCCGGAGCACCGCTGCTCGTTCACCATCTTCAGGCCAGGCCACAAATCGCAGGGTGGAGGATGGGAGGGTGAGGAAAGAGGAGAAAATCGGCGCTCTTTTTTTTTTAAAAACAAAGTTACCAGCTTGGGAAGAGCTTAGAAACCCGATCTGGTCTAAGCCATAAACAGCCAAAAAGGACAAGCCATGGGGCTCTCTTGGCAAGAAGGATCTCACCCACACCCTCCTGCAGAGGCGGGGAGAGGCAGATGAGTCCAAACAGCTCCTCGGTCCTCTCCGCATGGGCTCCCCAAGGGCAGAGAAAAAGAAATCTGAGACCCCGTTGCCTGCCCTCAGACCCCGCTGCTCTGCAGTGCCGGGCGGGATGGGGTTCCCCACCATGGTACCCCTGTCTTCTCCCTCCGTGTGGCGTGAAGGGATGGGGTTAGGATTCCCAGCCGTGCTGGCAGCTTGCAGGGAAGGGGTTTGTAACAAGAACAAGCAAGCTGTCCCCAGGCAAAGCGATCAAACCATTGTGACCTCCCCAATGGTGCTCCTGTGGGTGGGATGCCAGGCCTCGGGAGCTGGCAGTGCCGGTGCGGTGCGTACCTCCGGGGACGGTGCAGGGGATGCTTGGGGGATGCAGATGTGGCATGACCCAGGGATGAGGGCAGAGGGTGCTGACATGAGGGAAGAGAGGACTAATGTCTCGTTCCCCCTCCTCCCCTGGGGAAACCTGCTTCCAGGGAGAGCTGCGAGTCCGGGCAGGCTGTGCTGACGGGTATGCCCAGAGGGTCAGCCTTGCCCGCAGGGCGTTGGGCCAAGGGTTTTGAGGGGGAGACGGTGAAAGGCAGCAGGTGCTGGAGCACGCTCAAGGCTGGCCCATGAAGCATGCTGGGGACAGCACAGGCAGTGCTGGTGCTGGTGTGCGGCCAGAGGCGGGAGAAGAGGGGCTCCGGGTGGGCTGGGAAGGGCAGGGGTGGGATGAACCATCTGCAAACACCCACCAACGGTGGGACAAGGAGCGGGGAGCAGGGACGAGGAGTGGGGAGCAGGTCTGCTGGGAGCAGAGACTGCGGGATGCTGAGAGCTGTCTGCTCCTTCCCCGTCCTGATGGGCAGCGAGAACCTGCCCAAGGTCGCAACACCCGGCTGTTGCCCACCAGCAATGGTCAGGGCTGGGTCCAAGGGGTACAGGGCAATGGCTTGCCCAGGGGATGCTGAGTGAAATCCTCGACACCCTGCTGGCAGCTGGCTGGGACCCCGCCTGGGAGCGGGCTGAGAGCCTTCATCACTCAGCCACTCAGCAGGAGCCCGGGGAAGGGACGGGAGAGGAGGGGGCACCTCTTGCCAGACCGGACCTGGGGCCAGGTCTTTGTCCAGCTCTCCTCCATCAATTGCGCTTCCTGACGGAGAGCAGGGATATTTTTCCAGATTTGCTAGTGGACTGTAGGGCTGGAGTTTGAAAAAGGGGTGGGGTGGAAAGTGGTCTTGAAGGGAGCAAATGTGGCTTCGTAAGGAGGAGAAAGGAGGAATTAGTCACTGGGGGTGAATAGTCCCAAAATGCAAAATGTTGCAGAAATTGGTTCATGAAGACATTGAACGCTCTTACCTCCCCCCTCCCCTCTGATTTTTCACTCACGCTGGGAGAAGAATAGCAAAAGTTTTGTAAGAGAAGGGAAACTCCCAGAAACCAGGGGTTCGTGTTGAACGCTCTGATGAAAATTCCTGGAAATGTTAACATAGCAGAGCTGCAATTAGGAGCCGTATCCTCGCAAATAGCATCGAAAGCTGTGAGAAAAGCATTCCTTCCAGGTCCTGGTGACACAGGAATAAAACAGGTGGCACTGATTTTAATGCTACCATTAAATAAAATTTTTATTCAGCCAAGAAAAATGTGGTAGCTGGAAAGATGGACAACTCCATCATTTTCTTCTGCTTCATGCAAAGCTACCATTACCTTGCTAGATATTTTATGGAAGGCTTGCCGGTCTTAGCCTGTAGGCTTTGAAATTGTAGACAATGTGCTAATGTAAAGTTGCTTGAGCTTATGGAAGATTTCGAAGGCCTGGTTTCCATGTGTTGAGACTGGCACCATATCAGAGGAACAGCTGAGTATATGGAGCAGGAAAGCTACATGTAAGTTATCCAGCGAGGAGAGAATCCGCCTGGGGCTGCAGTCCTGGGCGCTGTAATGCGGAGGGGAGGCAGCGGTCCCGGCTGGTCCTCCCCCACCACGCAGACAGGCTGGTGTCTTGCTTCACAAGCACAATGCACGAGATATTATCCCGTTGGTGGACACTGGCCTGGGCTGCTTTGCCCGGTTTACTCGCAGGCTCTGGCGCATCCTTTGCTACAGACCAGGCAGGCGGTGCAGAGCCGGGGCTGTGTGGAGGCCAGGGTGGGATGCACTGCAGTGGGAAGGAGAGATGTGGGGCTTCCCTTCCCTGTGGGACAGTGTGTTGGCTGCCATCACAAGCGTTGGGCCTCGGAAGTGCTTCTGGGGCCACAGGGCGAGGACAGGATATTTAGAAAATCTAATTTTAGCTTGGTGAGGCAATTCCACTCTGAAGGAGGTCAGCTCTTCTCTAGGGTGAGCAGGAAGGAGAAGCTGCTTCAGCTGCTCCGAAGTGCTGCCCGGAGGAGCTGGCTGCCCTGCTTGGAGGGAAGGAGACCGACCCGATGCTGTTCAGCCAGCACCTGGGAACCCCTCGGGGGCAATGCTAAAAGGAAGACCATTTCCTCACTGATTTCCAAGCTGCTCTGACAAAGATCCCAGAGGCAGCAGAGATACCCAGGTCCCTGCCCCACCACCAGAGATTTCATTCACTCCTGTAGAGCAGAGATAATTGCCCTCCAGCTACCCAGCTTCACTGCTTCTTGCAATGGTGTACTGCAATGGAGAACCACTGCCTGCCCCGCTGCAGGAGGCACTAAAGCAGAAACAGCCAGGGCAGAGCCCAAAATAGCTGGACGGAGCTTGGTGCGGTGTCTGGAAGAGTCGGAGAAATCCAGCCTCACCTCACCTGTGGTGCTGGCTCACCGGGACAGGCAAGCGGCTTGCCATCTCTGGAGCCACGTATGAAGTAGTGGCGGCTGGAGGGTGCCTGGGAAGGGAGGAGTGGATTGGCAGGCACGTGGAAAAGCTTTTGTAGCAACCAACTTTGAACTCTTGCAAACACTGCGAGCCCCACCTGAACTGGTTTTCCTAGGAACTGCCATACTGCAGTGCGGCATCCTGGCACCACGACCAGCATGACGCTGCTGCTGGGGACAAGCTGGTGCCTTTGTCTTTCCTGGCTCAGTGAACAAGCTGAAGACTTTAGGTACAGCCACCAGCATCCCTTCTTCTGGAGCGGGTCACCCCTGGTCACAAAGCCAGGCTGCTCCTTCCCAAGAGCAGTTTGTGGAATAAATTTTTACACCATCCTAATGTAATTGGGCTAAATGATCTGCCACACTAATCCTAGCTCTTTGGAGAGGCTCTTGGGCTGGGACTTTTGCTGTCCTTAGTAAGGGGCCACCAGGATGTGGGAGTGGAAGTGAGAAATGGGAATAATCCTCCTACATGAAACTCAGCGGCATCTGTGAAAAGTCACACATGCACCAAGATGATGCACATGAGAGAGCATGGAGAGCAGCCTGGAGCAAGACCAAGTCCTATTAATTTGCTCAAAACTTGTGAGGGTGAGGGTCAGTGGGGTGGTCAGGCTGAGCGGCGCGAGAGGTGCTGTGGACCTTGCTCACACAGCCGAGCTCAGCGCCGTACAGAGGCAGCTCAGCACCCGTGTCGCAAATAAGATGATGCCATGCAGAATAGGCAGACCCGTGTACGCTGGTGGGGAATAAGCAGGATGGCAAGGAATTGGAGATGGGCACGGTGAGATGTGAGCACAAGAAGATAGCGGTGCGTGTGAAAGGGAGGCAGAGCCCATCCTGAGCCTCTGTAAAGCCACTTGCTATGCTGAGGGCTTCTGAATTGGCTGTAACCTCCCAGGAATCGGGTTATTTTGTGACAACTGAATGAGGACCTCTGCCCAAGAGCCCAGAAGTGACCAAAAAGGGGAATAAAACCGAGAGGCTTCATGGAGGAGACTGTAGAGAAGGATGTAAGGAGTTTCACAAAGGCATTAAGACAGGTGGGTGGTGTCACGATGACCTTGCATTGAGCACTGCAGGCAGGTCTGCACATCCCACCTCGCAAATGACAGTCACAGGCAAGGATCTGGAGGAGGGCTGGGAAAATAGCTCCAAGACTGGCAGACCCTGGGGCTTTTATATGCACAGGCTTGGGCCCATTTGGCTTGCAAAGCTCTGGGACTCCTAACTCCTGCTGATTGCTTCTTGGGTGACTGGAGCCAAAGGCTTGCTCCAGTGTTTGGTGAAGTCAACTGGACTTTTTCTGTTTGAATGCTCTGACCCGCAGTGACATGGGCTGGCTAAAACCTGACAAGGGATGCTCTGAAGTAGAAAACTCCTGTCTAGATCAGATCAGGAAGGCGTTTCCAGCTCCATGCTGTGGGTCAGCATTGTGCTGTCTATATTTCCTTAAGGCATCTGTTAACAAGCCAGCGCTAAATAATGGCAATCTTCCTGCTGCAAGCCTGGGTCTGAGGGTGGTTTGCTACAACAGGATAATGTCCCTAGCTAGAGTGTGTGTTTGGAGCCCGTGCAATGGCCCACTTAAATACTTGTGAGACTTGAGGGGTCTTGGCAAAGGAGCAACCTAAATCAAATTAGGAAGACAAGGGGATGTTCCCATGGGCCACTGCCTTGGAGTGAGCCCACAGGACTTGAAACAATGAGGTTTCTTTTGCCACAGAACAGTAGAAACAGGTAATCCAGATTAGTCGCTAAGTGCCTCCAGGAGGTAGGATTAGTAAAAGGAAGAGTCTGCAACACTCAGCTGGCAGTATCGCACCCGGAAAAAAGTACGGCCATAATGGTGCCTTTGCAAGCTCCTGTCCGATCTTAGAGAGTCAATCATGGGAATGATTATGAGAAACTCTCCAAAGGCCTCAGAAGCAATGCTTATGTATATAGGAGATGTATACGAGTCTACTGCATCACCTTGCCTCTTGCTCCAAACGCCATGATCAAAGTAGTGAGCTTACTGATTTTGCTGGTGTTTTGGCATAAACCATTTGCTGGGTCAGTTGATGTTTTAATTCACACAGACAACATGACCAATAATATTGTATTTATTATGTCAGGATTGTTTTCCCTTTAGACAACTGGTCAGAAAAGGAAATTCCTGTTTGAAGAAGTTTAACTTCACAGTTATCTGGGTCCTATATCCATCAGAAATTTTGATGAACTTTCAAAGAGAAAGCATCATCTCTCCCCTGCATTTCATGGGAGTAGATTGGTTCTGCACAATAATGCTGTCAGCAGCTCAGGGTACCTGTTTTGACTCTGTTCTTGGTTTGGCATGCTATCTAACCATACCTTGTTCCTCTTCCCTCCCTGGGCTTCTTACCCATCTGCTCATCGAGGCTGGGTGATGTTAGATCAAAAGAATATGAATCTGTGCAGCACTTAGCCCCTCATCTCAAGGTGAACATAGCATCTTAATGCGGAGAACAAACCTCCCTGACACTGGGAACAGAAGAGCTGTGTTATTTTCTCAGAAAACATAAAGCTCTGGAACATTGATATGCTTGTACTGAGATCATTGTTGCTTTTGAAGCAGTTCTACTGGAGGCAACGTTTGTGCCCCCAGGGCCTCCAAAAACTAAAGGAGGCAGCAAAAGATCAATGGGGTTTGGTGGAAGAGGTTTCCTAGCTGTCTTTCACAGTGCCAGGTGGCTCTTGGCTGTTGATATGCATGTTTGAGGTGCAGCGTAGCCTGGTGAGGTGTGTGGTCTTTGCCTCCATGGAAGGTGGTGCTGCCACCCCTGTAAGAAACACCATCTGTGATAAGGGGCTCGGCTGGCAGTAATAGAGGACCCAAGGTGTGAGGGTCAGTTTTCCCCTCCAGGAAGGAGATGAAGATGACAGTCTGACTCGCGATTCCTTTAGGCTGAATAATCAAAAGGGGGGGGGGGGTCCCTGTAGGTCAGCAGTGTTTCGATGGGTGCTGTGTATGCATTGGGGAAACCCCTCTCCTGAGCACAGAGCAAATGGGGGAACCTCAAAATCGGGTGTCTTTTTTTGAAGATGCAGGTGTTTGAGCCACACACCTACCCAGTGCTGCATAGAGATCACATCTCTGTCCTAATGTCCCTCCCTATTGGCATCAAGTGGTCAGGGCTTGCAAAGCCCTAGACTAGCCCTGCCCCGAGGGATGAGCTGCTGCATGATCCTCTCTGATATGTGCCTGTCCCTTCCCTCGGGGCACAGCAGAGCAGTGAAGCCCCCAGAGCCTGATGGAGAACCAGAGCCTGGCTGAATCTGTGCAAATCTGCTCTGTGTCCTTCTCAGCCGGTGTGGTTTGGGCTGGGGACCTAACCCCATCCGCCATCTCTGCCTGGGATAAAGGGAGTTTGTTTCTGCTTTAGCTCATTGCAATATCTCCTGCTGGCAGCCTTTCCAATTAGGGAGCCAAGTGGGAGTCAGGAGGGACCCCAGGGTGGATTTCACACTCACTCTTTATTTATATGTAAACCTGGATGCAGGGCTGAGCTGCTGAAGGAGTGAGAGAAGTAGTACCGAGGCGGGGGGAGGCCAGCCCAGAGAACAGAGGCCTTTGCAGCTCTCATTTGAAGTGTGTGTGTGGGACAGGGCTGAGAGAGAGGGAAAGTCTGGCTTCTCTCTCCCACCTGCTTCAGCTGCTGGGAGGATGCCTGGCTCATGTGCTCTTCCCAGTCCCTGCTTGTGCCTCCCAGAATAGCACTTGGGCATCTCTGAATGCCAGGGACGGCAAGTTCTCTCCTGGTGACAGAGATGAACATCCCCATGTGCCCCAGTGTCCGCCTGGACCGCACACAGTGTGGACGTGCGTGGCTTGGCTCAGGTGGGTTACGGGGTCTGGCCCTCACACTCTCCCACTCCTGCCCTCGGCTGGCATCTCGGTTCCTGCTGGTGCCCCAGAGCTGAGTGCCCAGTCTCTCTGCTGTACCCCATCATTGACGGCGCTTCTGGCCCTACAGAGGGGTCAGCTGGAGAAAGCCCAGCGAGGGAAATGTGGGCAGAGGAAGATGTCACAGCTGGAGGGTACAGGGACCACAGCCATGCGACAGGGAGCGGCGGATGCCCCAGGCGGGGCTGTGACACCTTCCCTCCTGGCCTTCCTCCATCCTCTGCTCTCTTCCGTTTCCATTGGGTGGGACCTTTTCAAACTGCCAAAAACAACTGGCCTTCCTCTCTTTTTAAAAGAAAATATTTAATAAAGGCAAACAGATGTAAAGTTGAAACCTGGAGGGAGCAATTCTTCCATGGACAAAAAGGAGCAAAGTGTTGCCCCCTTGGGCAGCCAGTGTGTGAGCACACGCCGTTCAGGGGAGCGAGTCCCCCAGCAAAGGCAGCTTCGCTGTGAGCTGTTCTGGTTACCAGGGCCTGTTTGCCAGGCTAGCACAAGGGCTGTTTTCCAGGTGCTGTTGCCTTGCTTTACGGCGTGATTATGGCTGCACAAACAGTTCCACTGGCTCAGCTGCTCCCCTGCCTCCCTCCCCTCCTTCCCTTTGTTTGTGAAATGCGACTTCTTTCCAGCTAGCTTTTTGTAGGCGTCCGAGCCAGATGACAACCCCAGGTGATGCTCACAGCCGCCATTCAAATTGCAGCATCGGTGGGTCGGTCGCTGTAATGACAAGACAGTTTTTGGTCAGCTGGTTGGGTGAGCTTAGCAAAACACCTCTCGGGTGGGAGCAAGGAGGTGTAGGCTCAGTCCCTGGTTTTCAACCACTTGTTTTGTGTCAGGGGAGTGTTTGATACCTGGCCGTGCTGCGCCTCATTAGAATAGGGGCAACAGGATTTCTTAGCTTGGCAGGTGTGCCGGAAAGATATATTCAGCAATATTTGGAGGGTATCGCAAGACTACAGCTTTACTCAGGCGACTGCAGGCCACAGCATTTCTCACCCATACAACTGAACTGCAGCTACTTCTCATGAACAGTCAGAGCAGGAAGAGACACCTGAGGGGCAGCTGAGAAATCCAGAAAAAGGTGAGCAGCACAGGGAAGGTGAACAGGGATTGCTCATTCTCGCTCCCAGTTGAGAAGCAGGGGCATGAAACAAAGTCAGTAAGTTGAAGCAGATGGAAGGAAGCAATTTTTCAAGCAACGTGTTGTGGTGCTGTGGAACTCCTTGAGAAAGGGGCATCATAGCATTAAGATCGATGCAAGATCATGGAAGAGAAACCCTCTGAAAAGTATGCACTCTGCAGATGACATCTGGCTCACGAAGACCAGCTAGGGGCTGGGCAAATGCTGGGAGAAGTTCTATGCATTTATCTTCTTCTTATGTCCTTCCCTAGGTGTCAACTGCTGTTGGAGACAGGACCTAGGCAAGATGGGCCTTTGGGCTGGCAGTACCACCATTCTCATGTAAGGCAAATTTCAGACCCTGGAAGAAGGTCTGAACATAGGAAGAAGTAGAAGCCCATGTGTCACCGTCAACTTGGGTCCTGTAGGGTGACACCCGCTCCAGGAAGGACTGTTAGTGTTCCCTGCATGGGCACGTCTGGAAGGCAAAGCTGCAGGGTGCTCATCATGCTTTCACCCAGGTCTCTGCCTTCATTTTGTGGTGTTGCAGGTCAACAGATCAGGGGAGGCCCAGGAACAAGCTACTCAGATCCCTGCCATGTTCAGGTGAAGTGGGGCAGCTTTGGGGGTGGACAACACCTCAATGGGATGTTACCTGGAGTTGTAAGGTGAGATAAATAAAGCTCCATGGTCAGTATAGGATGCACGTACATTTGGGTGCAGATCTGTCCCTTAAATCCCTGTCTGTACCTAAAATGGCCTCCAAGGAGTGAGCATCTACGAGCCCCTTGCTGACTTTCAGAGCCAAATAAATATCCCAGGGAGTCAGCAGGCATCCAGCAACCAAGCTGAGTCAGAGAGCACCTTTAGAGCCAAAATCCCAGGACCTGAACGGAGACGTTCCCATCTCCTGCAGCCTGAAGTGGCCCCCAGCTGAGCACCGGGAGAGCCAGCAGGCAGCCCCTTCAGCACATGGCCACTGTATTATTTAAGGACCCCGACGCAATTAGCAAGGCAGAGGAGAGCAGCCAGCACGGACTGCAGGTGTTAGTGCCTCTCGAGGGCACGGACACTGGAACAGCTGGGCTCCACCTTCCTGGCTTGCAACTCTCAAGGGCAGTCCCAAAAATAGGCTGCTGCAATCACCTTGGCCAGAGACCCTGCTGACACAAATCACCCTGGCAGAACAGCGGGAGGAAGAAAACATTGTGATTTGCACAGAGATGAGCACAGAGGCAACAGAAGGGTGATGATCGAGACAACTTGCCTCTCTGCAAACCCAGTCCGTCTGAAGGGGGTAGACCCGGACCAGCAGGATCACGAGTGCATCACGGATGCACTCATCCAGCTTCTGACCCCACCAGTTTGGCTTATTCCTTCGTTGTAAGGCCAGCTTATTCCCCACCACTCCTGGCCCTAATGAATCCTGTTTTGCTGCCCTGTCTCACCACCAATCAAACCTGTTTTGCCATATAGCCCCTGGCAGAAGTACTTAACTGCCAGCAGCAGGTGCTGAATGTTGCTTTACCACTGTAATTAGCAGGTTAGGCTCCTCCCCTCGTCTCTCTGATGTCTGTTTTCATTGCTTTCTGCTGCTCACGGGAAATGTGATAGGCAGTATGTAGGGTCTCATGTCAGCAGCAGTCATTGCTAGGCTGAGCACCTCAGCCACAGGGCAACGATGGGATGGGAATGCTGTAGGCAGAGGTGCATGAGATGCCTCTGGGTGGGCACCTCGCTGAAAGGACGCCTCAGTTCTAGCTGCTGCAGGAGTTTCTAAGAGCCTTAATGACTTTGTGGAAGAAGGGAAGGGTGTTTGGGATGCCCTTGCAGGACTCAGTGGCTCTGTCTGTGGTAGGCAGTTCCCAAGGACCAGACTAGTGAGGCTGGCTCAGGTGAGTCTGCCTCCTCCACAGCCACTAAAACTGTCCCACAAGACTCTGCATCACTGTTTTTCTGCAGCAGGCACAGCCTGACTCATCTTCGGGTGGCATCCTCCAAAATGTCACTGCGAACAAACCTGCTTAGTTTATGTCACTACCTGCTGGGGACTCAGCAGAGGGAGGAGGAAGACAGGCTGCGGGGCAGTCTTCCAGGCTAGCTCTCATCCCCACTGCTCTCCCAGGGTGTCCCTAAATGCCTTCAGGAAGGTGGTTGCCTTCCCAGAGTTACCAAGGCAAGTCCGCGTGCCCTCCTGCTTCCCTGTGCATGCCGAAACGCTCTCCTGTGTCTTGAAGGGGTATTCTTTAGCTCTGACCAAAAATCACTTGAACTTGCTATGCCTGGGGGTCTGGTGGGGATGGAGGACACCTTTCTTGGTGCTTCAAGTGGGGGGATTTTGAAGCTCAGGACCTTCACCCAAACACCGAGGCAGGAGATAAGTCGTATCATTGAAAAATGCTTTGTTCTCACAAAAGCTCAAAACTGTCACCTTCACTGCCCCCATTCACACAGGCCCCAATATCTACCCTTTGGGTCTGGGACTCAGGGCTCTTTAGTCCCCCAGAAGCCACTAGGACATTGGGCAGATCGCTGTCAGAGTGCGGTACTCAGAAAGCAGGCAGCCAGCTGAGGCTGCCCGAGTCAAACGCTGAGAAAGGCAGGCAATGTTGAAGCATCCTCTTGAGCTCAGCAGGCTGTGTCCACATCCAGACAGTGTTTGGCTCAGGCGATCGGGGACCTCTCTCCAGGCTGGCCTTCAGATGAGGAGTGAAGGGTGGCAGCCAGGAGGGATCTCTTCCCATCTTCCCACAGAGACATCCCCACCAGGACACCCTTTCTCTGGCCCGTCGTCATGTCTCTGATGCCCACTGCTACTCAGTAAATGCCTTCAAAACTCAGAATGCATCCATGAGGGGGAAAGGCTTTGGATTTTGTCCCAAAACAGGTCAGAGAAGGTCTTTTCACAGCTAGAGTCTATGGTAAATGCAATGAATGTTTGGTTCCTATCTGAATACCACACAAGCCAGGACAGAGGCACCCTCCAACCCCTCTCAGGACCAAGAACATATCTCAAGGGTATCTGGCTGCCTAGAACCACGCATTTGGAAGAGATGTGCTGTACACACTGTGCTTCCAAATGATGACAAGTCTAAGGGGTCACTGGACAGAACAGCTTGGGGCTGGAGGCAGCAGCAACGATACTGGAGAGAGCCTCACTCCCTCTCTGACAAAAGGGAAGGAGAGACAGGCTGGGTCCAGACGAGGATGGGGAGGATGCTACAAGAGCACCGGGCGTAAATCCCCAGCAGGGGTGGCTGGACACCCAGGAGGCTCAGCAGCACCCTGTAGGAACCAACGGCCCTGTCCGGTGGTCCACACGCTGGCACTCAGTGTTGGCTCCTGGGTGGACAGAGACATTTTGTGGTGAGAGCCCTGCCTTCCTCAGCCTCCCCTTAAGATATCACTTCTGCCCCCAAGCCAGACCCCTCACCACAAAGAAGTTGTCCCCCCAGCCCAGCTCACCCACACGGGGAGGCGGATGGCTGTGCACACATGTGTGACACGGGAGGAGCCCATGGGAAGGCTGGCCAGGGCATGGTGGTCTGGGGAGCAAGCAGGGCATGGCTGGAGAGTTGGGTGAGCCAGCCAGCCTGCTCCAAACTCTTCCCAATAGCGAAGACCTGAGCTGTGCTTAGAGCCCAGGCTGGTAAGCACCTGGCTGGAAGCAGGTCAGCTCCGCCTGAGCCAGCACACACACTCATGGGGCATGTCCCAGGCTGGGTTGGAGAGCCATAAGTGGAGAGGCAGGCATGGGCTGGGTGTTTGGCACACGCCGATAAGAGCATCTTTCCGCATGGCTGTGCTTTGCTGTGTCTCAGTGCAGACTCTGCCTTCATGCACTGGGCACTTCCAGGGAGCAAAGTCCCTGAGATCCCCAGCCTAAGGGATGCTGCGCACATTAGCCCGGCTGGGGACTGAACAAGACCAGGGAGGCAGTCCCTACACGCCTGGGTCTTCGCAGCGACCCAGAAACAGTGTCTTCTGTGCGATGTTCCCCCACAAGCACTCAGCCCTTCTCTGCTGAGATTCATTGGGGGGGGGACGGGGACCAGGAGGAGGAATTTGCTGGGTGTGAGGAAGTGACTTGAGCTGTGGCACAAAAACTCTCTGGGTGGGTGTCATGAGCACACGCTGGGGAGTATCCCGTGGGCCTGAGCTCAGAGCTACATATGCTGCTCCTCTGCCAGCACCAAACATGGCACCTGGCATCTGCTCATCTCAGACCCCATTGGTACACAGAGGCGGTAGGTGGAAAGTCCAAGCCCACAGCACAGCCCATAAAGGTCATGTTTTATTCTGGCTGATCTCCTTCACTTGCCTCATCTCCTGGAGGAAAATGAAGTGATAAACAGCCAGCAGCACAGTTTTGTTAAAAACAAATCAGGGCAAACAAACAGGGGATAATTCTCTCTCCAGTTGGTGCGGGGAATTCTGCTGAGCCGAGAGCGATGCTCTGGGGACAGCTGTCACTCCAAGCCCCCAGGTCCTGCATGGCCAGCAGACAGTGGCCAGCTTCTCGCTGGGACAGGACGGCTGGGGTCAGGGTCTTGCTTCCTGGCCAGTGTCCTGGGGAACTGAAACGCTTTTCTCCTTCTGCAGGATTCATACTCCTGCATTTTCCAGACTCCCAGTGAGTGGTCCCCGCTCCCAGGCTCTGCTGAGCCTGACTATGGTCTGCACAGACCAGAGCAAGGGGCTCTCCCCAGATGAAGAAAGCTCAGGGACACGAAAAGGGAGTCGGGGACAACCACCTTGTCTGTCCGAGCCCTTGCACAGAGCAGAGCAGGCAGGGAAGCAGAGGAGGGAAGCCTGGCCGAAGCAGGGATGGCTGCAGAATACCCGGGCCTTGGAGAGAAGGAGAGCAGGACAGGGAGAGCATACAGAGGGGTCTTGGGAGGTGAGGACGTGCAGAGTGATCACATGCACGTGATAGCGTGCAAAGAGGAGGGGAAAGGACAGTGCTGGGCCAGGAGGTGGTAGAGGGGTCTGGGAGCCAGTTGTTCTTATTGTTTCAATTCTTACCTTCCTCCCCCGAGTGCCAGGATCTCCGAGCCTTTTACAGGGCTTTATGATCCCAGAACCTGGCAAACTGAGGCACTGAGAAGTTAAGCGAGGCCACCAGAGAAGATGAGAAGGGATTGTGTTTCTCTTTTTTCCCCCTGAAACAAAGCAGAGCTGTCAGTTGACACTTCCCGCGCTGCCCCAGCTCCAGAGGGTTGCTGGGGCCGCTTCCAGCAGACAAGAGACGTCACGGAAGAGACAAGAGACGTGGGGTGAGGCGTGGGATTCCTGCAGCGTGGGGTCCCGTGCAAAGCGGTGCCTGGAGCCGGTGTCCTCCCACCGGAGCAGGGAAAGGCAGTTCGGCTGCCTGCTGCCTCCCGTGAAGCATGGGGCTGGGAAGCTGCGAGCCCTGGCAGCCTGGAGGTGTCCTGGGAACCTGGGTTTTGAGGCTGTCTGCTAGGCAAAGGGTTGGGAAATTGGGCAGGCTGCCACCAAAAGTCTGCCTGGCTTTTGGCAAAAGTCTGCCCGAACGATACAGCTCTATGAAACATTTCAGCTTTGACAAATGTGTGGTTTTTTGGGTTTTTTTTTGTTTTTAATGAAAAAAACGACTCGGTTACATTGAAAACTTGCCCGACTGGTCTGAGCATGGTTCAGCCAGCCCGTAGGAGAGCTGGGGCAGCAGGCCCATCTCCTCGTACACAGGCTGCCTATTGTTCTCTGCGCGGAGCAGGAGGATGGCTTGCATTAAACCAGAGGACTGGACGGGACCGCCTGGGTCATCGAGGCTGGACCCCCACCCGCACGGGCAGACTCCTACTCCATGTCTGCTTCAGATGGGTCTGGGCAGCATCTATGCCTCCAGCCTGCAGGGCGGCTTCCCAAGCCCTGGAACAGACTGAGACAGGCAGGAAAAGGCAAAAATCCGCCCGCATGACCCAGCCCAGCCATCGGCTGGCACTGCAGCACCGGCAGGATTTTGCTATCCCATACCCGCCCTTTCCACCGTCCTCTCTCCGGCCCAGCACTGAGGACTGTCCCTGCGGTCCGACACCAAGGGACGCTTGAACCCTGTTTGCTGGAGACCGCATATGGTTTTTAACGGCTCTCGGCACCAAACCGAGCGTGGCAGGCAAGGGGTGAGGGGAGCTGGCAAGCTGGCAGCGTCTCGGTACAAATCCCATTGCTGAGTACCGTACCCAGCCTCACAGCCACCACTGCTGTCACCTTGGCTGCACCAGGCTCCTCCAGCCCCTCTGCTGTCCTCTGCTGCTTCTCATCTGCTTGTTATTCATGGCAGGGGGCAAGAAGCTTCCCCCACCCCCCCCACCACCACCCCCACCCCCCATTCAATGTGCGGAGGATCACCATAGCCCCAGAAGGTTGAATTTAATGCTAGGGGGATTTGCAAGTCAAGAATTCCTGTGCCCACACAATGCGCAGCTGGGCTTTGAAAAGGCGTCAGGATTAAAATGCAACCGCAAACTTGACAAACCGGCGCAACGGCCGGCAGACAATGGGCTGCGGCTCCCTGTTATCATTCACGGCGTGTGAAGGACCAGCGGCGGGCTCGGCGGGTTACAAGTCATGCGCTAGAGATGCTGCTGGCCTGGACACCAGCGGGGAGGGCTCCTTTGTGCTGCTCTCGCAGTGGGGAGCAACCCGAAAGCCAGCCCAAGCCGAGAGACATCTCCGCTCGCAGCGGGGGGTAAGGAGGGCGGGATGGCAGGGACCCGCTGCCACCGTGGGCAAGCTCTGAGCTCCTGCCTGGTTGGGGTTCATCCGCCCCAGGGGTCTCCAGATTCACCGGTCTTTGCTGGATGAAAATTAAGAAGCTTTTCTTTGATTCTGTCCTGAAACTGTAACTTGGTTTATGCAGGAGTAATAAAGCAAGGGGCATGCGGAGGCTGGGGGATTCTGGGTGAACAGGGGTGCCAGGACGGGGCAGAGGGTTTCAGATGATGACGGATTAGATACAGGTCAACCGTGTAATAGTAAGGGACAATGCCACCTGGGGCTGCAATAATTAACACTCTGGAGATAAAGCCAGCAAAACAACAGCCTGGATCTCCCCATGGGCAGCAGCTAGACACCTTCCCCAGGCCCCCTGAGCCAACTGAGCCTGCTGATATTGGGGCACGCTGCTTGGGGCACGGCTCCGCCGTGGCCCCGGGGGAATGCAGGGCAAGGGAAGGTCTGGCAAAAAAAGACTTGGGTCTGGCCGGAGCGGTGGGAAGGAAGGAGCCACCGACGAGGTGATGTGACAAGCATCTGGCCCTTGTGTGACTGTCATGGCTAGGATCAATTATTTTAATGAGCCCATGGACAAAGGTCAGGGAGGAATGTGACTTGGTGTAACGTTAGTCAGGTCTCCGTCCTGTGTATGGTGGAGCACACTCACCAGTGCGACCGGGCAAGCCGCGGCGTTCCTGTTCAGAGCCAGCAGCTGTGCAAACCTCCCTCTCCGGAGGACACGGGACTGAGTCTTCATGTGTCCAGCACTCTGGTGTAAAATTGGATCGGGTGATCGGCCCCTTCCCAGCTCCCTTCCCACCATCTTCCTTGATGCACTTTCTGCACAAGGGCGTGCACCAATATCTCTCTCAGTACATCGGAACTTGGGAGCATCAGAGGCTGAGCTTAGCAGCAAAAAAGGCTCTCCTCTCTCCTCGGGGGCCTTCAGGCAAAGATGGGCATGGAGGAAACTGTTCCTCCTCTGAATGGATATGAGGATGGGTGAGCAAACTCTGGCCTGGGAGATGGGACTGTGCATGCAGCTACACCGACCTCCTGGCATCTTTCCTGGCAGCAAGAAGAGCTGTCCACGTGGCAGGCCAGGTCTGGAGGGACCGAAAAAGCCCTGCCCACGTGCGCTCTGGAAGCCAGAGCAGTTCCCAGTACCCAACGGCACCATGCCATTTTTGTTAGGCTGTGCAGGAGGGTTAGGTTTTTTTTTCTTTACACAAAAAGGCTTGTTCCTTCACTCAAAAAGGGGCCTTTCAAAAACGATGCAAAACTGACACTGTTGGAACTTCAGAGAGTTTGTTGGGAAGCAAGAAGCTGTAACAATATTATTGAACGAAGGATTGACATTTTTCCTATACTGAAGGGGAGTTTTGTAGCCATTTTGATGCTAGTTTAGATAGATGTGCTGAAGAGCAGAATACATCCGTTTTTTGAGCTAATACAGCTACTTCAGAGAGACACAGGGGAGTGAGGGTTTTACCTGACTTTGCCCAAATCTTACACAATGCCAGAACATGAGGTTTAGCAAACTGGCCTTGACCTGACAGAGAAATCAGAGCTGTGGCACAAGATCTGTCTTAGCGTAGCTCTCTTTGTGTCATGCAGACTGATCTTTCTAACTGCCAGCCCTTGAAAAAAAAACAAGGAAAAAAGCTCATAAGCAAATTCTTCTTGCACCTACTCCCCGGGCCAGCACCAGCAGCTTTTCCCAGGCGGTGACTCTGTGCCCAGGTCTGACTGCAATTAGAAAAATGACATTAATGACTAAACACCTTCGCTGCCTGCAACGGTGCCCTGCAAAGGATTTCTTGCTGAGCTCGCAATCTCGTCTCTGTCCTGTGGAGGGATGGGCTATGGGTGCTGGCGTCCGCTGGTGACGGCCGCAGCAGAGCCAGGGTCAGTCCAGCATCACGGGCACAGGCTGCAGAGGCTGCTGAAGGTAGAGGGGCAGTAGCTCGAGGGCCTGAAAGACAACTTGAGCAAGTGATGCTGGGATGCTGGCAGGGCAGGGTGCATGGCTGGACCTGGCTGGAGAGTCCCCCCAGCCCACAGCAGGCTGGGCACCCGCCCAGGCTTTCTCTGGGGCTGCATTTTTAAATTAAAACAACAACAGAGCAGCAAGAACTAAAACTAAAAAAGTCCCCTGGAGCTTATAATGGTAGGCAGCTTCTGGTCCCCCAGTAACCAGGTCCTGAGGGGCCACTTCTCCGCGAGAGCTGGTGCATCTGCTCCGTCCCCCCGCCTGGCATGGCCAAAGTGGCACCCACACGGCCCTTCCCGGGGGGCAGATGCCACAGGGTCACCTTCCTCCTGCCTGGCCCCGGCGTGCCTATGCACTGCACGGCTGCCAGCTCGCCTTCCCTCCCAAGACGCTGCAGGGTGGGAGGTGTGCCCCGCGGGGAATTTGGGTGGGCACCCCGGGGTACCCACCCCGGAGCAAGAGCCATCTTCTTGCCCTGCTCGGACCCCTGGGGAAGGTCGGCTCCTGCACTGGTGGGGAGGGGGTCAGCCTATCTTAAGCCGAGCCCACCGGGGAAGACGTGTTTGGGATACCTGCAGCGCTCGGCCGGCAGATGCGCGGTAGGAGCTATATTTGGAAGGTGCCGTTTGGTTTCCTCCCCGGACGCTGCAGTAAGCTGTCCGCAGTGCTGGCCGAGTGGCCGCGACGCCGAGCTTGCAGCTCCCCAGCCCAGGCGCACCAGCATCCCCCCCTCCCCGGCCCCACACCACCCTCTGCTCCTTACCCCCCCACCCCCCCACCCCCCCCCCCGCTTTTCTTTCCTGCGGGCTGTGAAAAGGTGCAGTCTGCCTGTGACCGTTTCTCTTCCCTCCCTTCCCCCTTCCTGCTGGTCAAAACCGCCATCCTGGAACAGCCCGGCGGATTAGTGAAGGGATACCTTTGAAACCGATGCCAGGAAAGCTCCGTGGATCAGTTAACAGGAGGGTATAAAAAGCCATGCCTGTCTCCCCCCACGCTCCCCCCATCTCTCTTCCTCCATGTCACCGGCCCTGGCTGCCGGCTAGCCCCTGGCTGGGGGCCTGCGATCCCAAACGTGCTCTCCAGGCTGGCTTGCCTCATTAATTAAAGAAGACAGATTTTTAGCTTCTCTTTCCCTCCCTCCCTCTCTCTCTCTTCCTTTTTTTTTTTCCTTGGGCTCCTGCTGGGGGAAGTGGAGCCAGTCTTGTGGGGGCAGGGGGAGGATGAGGAAGGGCGCCAGGGATTACAGGCGGCTGATGCGCTCTGCTCCCAGGGTGCAGGACGCCCCGAGCCTGCACGGCGCCGTCCCCTGCTCCTTGCAGGCGGCCTCCTGGGGACGCGAGAAGAGGGGACTCAGCTCCCCGCACCCACAGTCCTGGGACTGACAGCGGCGTTCGCAGCCCCTCCGGGGACATTCCCTCATGGCTGACTGGCACGAGCATCCTGCCTGCCAGCAGCACCTCCTTGCCGACTCCTGCCCCGCTGGTCCTGCTGGACCGGGGCAGAGAGCCTGTCCCCTGCCCTGGCACAGAGATGACCGTGGATGCAGCCATGTGTGGTGCTGGGCACCTGCTGCAGAATGCATGGTACAAGCGTGCATGGTACACCCACGCATGGAGCAGTGTGTGTGATGCAGTGTTCATGGCACTGCCATGTGTGGCCCAGAGTGCATGGACCAGTGTGTGTGGTGCAGTGTGCATGGTAAAGCCATGCATGGTGCATTGTGCGCGGTACAGGCATGCATTGTCCAGTCTCTGGTGCAGTGTGCGGTACAGCCATGCATGGTGCAGTGTGCGTGGTACAGCCACGCATTGTGCAGTGTGTGCAGTGTGTGCAGTGTGTGTGGTAAAGCCATGCATGGTGCAGTGTGTGTGGTACAGCCATGCATTGTGCAGTGTCTATGGTGTCGTGTGCATGGTACAGCCGTGCATCATGCAGTCTTTATGGTGTAGTGTGCAGGGTGCAGCTGTGCCTGGTGCAGTCTGCATGGTGCAGTGTGTTCGGTACAGCTGTGCACAGTGCAGTGTACGTGGTACAGCCATGCATGGTGCAGCCGCACGTGGTGCAGCGTGTGCTCCTGCTCCAGGGACGGCTTACACCAGCAGAGCACTGTCGCAATTCACTCCACCTGCATTTATGTTGGGGTAGCACAGCTCTGAGCCTGTCCCCAGCACAGGCACAACCCTCTGCGTGACCACAGGCTGAGAGGCAGCCACCCTGGAACACAGTGCAAGGGGGAGCCAGCATGAATAAGGATAGGAAGGCAAAGTGGGGACAACGGGAGCTCCAGGAGGGACCGGAGGGCCATGCTGTGCTGGGAGCTGGCCCCTGACCCTCCCTGGCTGCATCTGATCCTCCCTGAAGAGAAGGCCTGGCTGGTTCTTCTGGCTGAGTCATCCCCAGGTCTATCAGCCTGGCTGCAAAATTAAATTCAAAGCTCGTCTTTTTAACACGAAGATCACTTACATCCAGCTGCACGAGCCACGGCCCCTTTAGGATTTAATAATAAAATGAATGCCCATGACCTGACTGTTTGCTCACGCCTGGATCTTCCTTGATGGATGAACAGAAATTGCTCCCTGGCTCGGGTCATCCGCAGTAAAAATCGCCAGTCGATTGCTGGGCCCTCCCTCGGCTCCTCCGCGTTCAGGGCTCGCTGGCTTCGTTTGGGACCTGGCTTGAAACGGATAATCAATAATAATCAGGCTCGACGCTGTGACGGCACCTTTGATCTGAGGATCTCGGAGCACTTTGCAGCGGATAATGAACGGAGCCCCTCTGTGAGGCAGGCAGGAGCGTCTGCATTTTATGGGGGGGAGCGGAGCCCAAGGACGGGCTGACCCTGCTGCTCGCCGGCTCTGTCCTGCTCGGCATCCCACGTGCGGACGACTCAACCGCTTTAGCATGACCCTGGAGGGTCGCATGAAGACGGGATGGTGCCAAACGTCTGTGGGGCTCATTCCCTGGTAGCTTGTGTGTCTGGTTCCTTCCTGAGACAGCCTGAGCTGCTCTGTTGACAAAGGTATTTTGGGAAAAGTAGCGCAGGTTTGGGGCTCAGCTTGGCGGGGAACAGAGCAGCCCTGGGATGCAGCGCGTTCCCCCAGGGACAAGCGGTCTCAGAGCTCCTCCTGCCCAAGCTGTGGCTTGGGGCTGGCTCCCTGCGATGGGCTGCAGCACCTCTGTGGCAGCATACAGGGTCCAGAGCTGGGGCTGAGGATGGGGAGTATCGCTCCCGGGGCTTTCAAGCTAGAACCGTTCCTAGGCCTGGGGAAAGAGGCTAGCAGCAAGCAGCAGAGCTGCTGGGTCCTGTCTCCAGCCATCCCCGGAGAGCACAGCCGCAGCCTGGGCTCTGTTTGCTTTCAGGGGTGACTTGCACTGTCTGAGCCCCAGTGATGCCAGCCCCACTGCTGCATGCCAGTCCCCCCAGTCCCATGGCTGAGGCCTCTGCAGGCCCACATTGCCCCCGGGATGGCAGCCTGGGGGCCGGCGCTGAGGATCACCCACACGGCGAGGTGTGCGGGGCTGATGGCGTGGATCTCGGCCGGGGCGGTGAGCTCTGCCCGAGGGAGGGCTGAGTCCCACACGGCCAGGCAGTGGGGGGCAGAGGACCCAGCTCTGGGGATGCCACCCCCATGTCCCCAGCCTGCATCCTCAGCCAGGGTGACGTCCTGCTGTTGGAAGGGCTGCATCCCCCACGGCCGGGCAGTGGGGGGAGAGGGCATCCAACCCTGGGGATGCCACCCCTGTGTCCCCAGCTTGCACCCCGTGGCCAAGATCGCATCCTGCCCTTAGAAAACTGTGTGTCCCCGTGGCCAGCCAGTGGAGGGCGGGGGGGGGGCAGCTTTGGGGATGCCACCCCAGTGTCCCCAGCCTGCACCCCACCAGGACAGGCTGCTCTGCTGGTGTCGCAGCGCCACCCCTTGCCTCCCGGGGAAAGTGCCCGTTGGCTTCATCTGCGCTCTCCAGCAATTAAGGGACTAATACATTAATTGTTTCTAATCTGCGCATCTCCAAGGTCACCTGTAAGGCTGGGCAAGGGAAGCAAACGTCCTCCCCAAGAGATCCCTGTCACACGCCCCAAGGGAAGGGGCTGCAGCCCAGGGATTGCCCTGTGGACCCCGAGCCCCCCAGCCCCAAAATCCTCTCTGCGAGCATGGCCATGGGGAGCAGCCCCCCGCAGGGAATGGAGGCGGGGATGCTCGATGCGGGGTTGTGAGCCTGGTGCTGGCCTCGAGTGGGAAACACACCCTTTGCTGGCGATGAACAGAAAATAAGAGTAACCAGGCTGCCTGTCCAGCCAGCCCGTGCCTTCTCGCAGCCTGCCTTTGTCTCTTGCGCTCAGCCACGCTTCCAGTCTTCAAAGTGTTAAAAGTTTTCAGTGTGTGCTGCAGATCCCTTGCCTGCAGCCTCCTGCCCTGAGTCAAATTAATCATGTACTGGGAAACACAGCAGGCATGTACTAGCCCTGGGCATGGTGTATCACGTACTTTCTGGAATCTGTCACATGGGGAGCTTTCTGTTTTAGGCTCAATTGATCCTTTCTCGGTTTGATACTGTGTTTAATTGTGAGATGGGGCTGTGTGTTTTTGCTTCAGCCGAACTTAAAGGGCCGCTCTTCCCAGCCTTGTTTTCAGATGTCCGCAAGAACAGACTGCTGCTGTCTCCTCACCCAAACAAAAAGCCTTTCTCTCCCCACACACAATATCCCCTCTGTATTGTCCACAACAAAGAGCAGGGCTAAATTAATTTTAGGTCCGGCTCTTTTAATGTAGGAGTGGGGAGGGGAGGTGCTTTTATTGCTGCAGCTGACGGTTCAAACAAGATAGGCGAGAGGTGGCCTGGGCCACTGGGTGCTCCCTGGGCGGTGGGGATGGGGAGGGGGGGATGCCCCTGGCCCCAGGACCGCCCCCCCCCGAGCCCCCTCAGCTGCAGTGCCTGGTGTGAGGTGAGGCGAGCTGGAGCAGAGCCCAGCCCTGCTCCTCGCTGCAGCGTTGCCCCAGGTGGGTCGGAGCCTGCCTGGGCTTTCCCTCCACCCTGGAGGAGGGCTTTCCACTTACCCTCCCCCCGAAAGAGTGGTCCAAGGAGGCTGGGTGGGACAGAAAGTGCCCGCACCCCAAAAGTGATGTCCCCTGGGGGCTGGCATACCCCTCTGGACAGTCAGATAGCCATAGCAAGGTGATTTTTCATTCTGTCTCTACACAAAAGATTTCAAGAGCGAAGCAAAAACCAGAGCATCCCTTCGAAACTGGGTAAAAAGAGAAAATAAACATTTTTTCCGTGTGCTTTTCCTGCTGAAAAAGGCTTATCTGGAGCAGTCTGTGCAGGCCACCGTGCACAGCAGTGTGAAATGGCGCCTGCGGGGCCTGGGAGAGGGTCTCCGCAGGGTCTCCTTACCATCCTGGTGGGCACAGTCCTCTGGCGTGACATGCCACCTGTGTGTACCAGTCGTTTGCATGGCTCAGCCGGCGCTGCGGGATGCTGTGGGGACGTGGCAGGAGGAGGGAAGGGGCCATGCGGCCACCAGGTCCTAGTGGCATCTCCAAGATGTGGGATGTGCAGAAAGAGGGGAAGGAGCCCTGGGAAATAGTTGAAACTGAGGCAAGGAGAGCAGGGGAGAGCAAGGTTTGGGGAAGGGAGATGTCTGGTCCGTGAGGTGGGAAGGAAAGGGGATGCTGAGGGGAGCAGAGGAGGGGGACAAGAGATCCTTGTTGGGAGAGTCGGGCATTGGGAAGGGGTATGGCAGCACAGGGGTGTTGGGAGGGGAGACGGGAGAGGGGAGGGAGGCGGGTTGGTGTGAGCTTGTGTGGTTTTCTACAAATTTAGGCAGAGATGTAGGATTGAAAGGGGAGGGGGAGGTGTTGCGAACAGCTCAGCTCTGGGTCCTCCTTGTCTAATTCTTCTTCCCCTTCCTGAGTGGGCGGACAGGGCATCTCCCACTGCCCGGCGTGTGGGAAGGGTCCTGGCCAGCCCCCCGTGGTGAGACAGAGCCCAGGTGTCTGCTCTCTCCCCTGCAGCCCCCAGTTTCTCAGTAGATGGGTAGGAACTTGCTCCTGGTTTATAAATATTCAGCGCCAGCAAAACCCATTAATGTTGCATTAGGGCTGTGAATCGGAAAGCCCCAAAGCCAGGCAGCTCAGTGCTGCAGCTGCAGCGCGATCCGGGTCCCACCGTACATGCGCAGCTGCCCATCCTGCTCCAGTGGAGACTCCTCCGGCTGCCAGGACACCACACGGCTGCAGCAACGTGCTGTTGAAGAGCATTGCTTCAACTGCCTCGCTCCAGCACCCTTGGCCACAGGTAGCATGGACTGGTAAAAGCAAAAGAAAAGGAGGGCATGGTGTCTAACTCCCATGAAATGCAATGGTTGTAGGCTGAGGGCTGGCTGGTTTTTTTGAGGGGGATATGCCGGAAGCCAGGCTTGACCCCCTGGGGCAGAACGTCTCCGGATTTGGCCAACGGGAAGCCCCTTGGCTGCAGAGTCAAGCTGACTCGGTCTCATGGGCTGCTCCCTCCAGCCGGCAGCGTGCGCTGAATTGCATCTCCAGGAATAGGCAGCAATGCGTGTATTAAAACAGAAGCTGGAGAAAGGAGTTACATCTGTGCAAAGCAGCGATCCAAGAGTTACTATCGGGACCAAATTTTCTCACTTCCAGGAGAGCAGCTCTGAATGTGACAGTCTGCAGACTTGGGCATCGGTTTCAGCCAGCTTCCTCATCTCACCGTATTTTGCAGATCCACCTAGCAGCCGTGTCCCCTCCACTCCAGCAGCATGTCATTGAGCTTGAGGTGACAGAAGAAGCAGGAGCTGGGTGGGAAAGGGGGCACACAGAGGGAAGGGAGGGGGTAATGCTTTTGGGAGCCAGTGGGGAGCAGGCAAGGTGGAGAGAGTGGCTGGTGAGGCTGGGAGGTGGTCAGGGAATAACCTGTGGGCACTGAAATGGAGGGCATGATGGTCCACTGGAGGTTCAGCTCTTGGGATTGAAAGGCCCCTACTATGCCCCTACTATGTCCCCTACAATGCCTAAACAGATGCCCTCCTTGATAGCTTCTGCCACTGCTGGTGTGCGCAGGCTTGGCTTCCGAAACCTCCGGGATGGACTGAAGGGAGTGCTCAGGTCTGAGAGCTGATGGCTTCTGCCGGGGCTGCTCTGGAGGCAGCTCGGTGGGCTCAGGTAAGCCAGCTGCTAAAGGCACTGCTCGATCCTGGCCTGTGTGGTAAAACCCTCCTCCCTTTCTTCTTGCTGCTGCTGTGCCTCTGGCCCCACAAACTGACCCTGCTCCTCCCTCCAGAGCTGCCGGAGAGTCACAGGGGAGCACACCCCTGCCTGGCATGCGGAGAGCCCGAGGTCAGGATATATATGCAAAGGTTGTCAAGGTCTGGAAGAGAGGAGGGGAGGGCCGAGTCCCTCTGGGCTAGAGCAGGGTTCAGTGGCTCTTAAGGATGCCTGCAACCTCCCTTCCCAGAGGGCTGGGCAGCGCATGAAGCTGTCTTTGAGCTCCTAGAGGAGAAAAGTACTGAGACAAGAAACTGCTAAAGTTAATTTCTGCAGCTCACCTGAAATAGTAAAAAACTGGATGAGAAAAGAAATCTCTGGTGTGTTTCATCAGAGATAAGAAATCCATTTTATATCAACAAATGTTAGAGACAATGAAAAGAAGTTGCCTGTCCCGCATAGTTTAGATAGGGGATCATGACGAGATAGGGAAAGGTCATTCAGAAAGGCAGCAAAGAATAGAGGCTTTGCCTATTGAAGAATAAATGCTGGGAGGAGTATGTTTCCCCAGATTTAGGGACAGGGAAAAAATGAGGATCCTGGGAACGGAGCATCTGTGGCTAGGCAGCAGGAACCACTGGCTCTTGGTGCTGTACAGTGTTACATAGCCAAACAACTAACTTTAGGTGGATGTAACTGAACAGCCAATCTTTAGGGAAAACTTTAAGAATAGAAAAAGAGCAAGAAACTTTCAAGAAAAATGAATGTCCGAAGCTCTCGTTACCCCAGCTGAGCTAGGGTGGCATGTTGCGGTAAGTCACACTGGAATCTGGCTTGGTGACTGCTGCCCCAGTCAGAAAAAAAAGGGTTTTAAGTATCCTAAGGCCCATCCCTGCTGCCTGTGAAAAATCATGTTTTGTGAGTGGAAATAGTGAGCTACGTGACTGATGTGTTCTGTTACATGGTGAGCTTTGGTGCCAGCAGTGCCAAATTCAACACAGCCTTGACCAAAGGGTGCTTCACCTTCTTCCTGTACCTCCTGCTCAAAATCAGGGATGGAGAGATGTGCATCAGCACAGCAGGTGTCAGAGGCATTTCCTTGAGCTGAGAACCTGTTGTTCATAGAATCATAGAATAGTTTGGGTCGGAAGGGACCTTTAAAGGTCAACTAGTCCAACCCCTCTGCAATGAGCAGGGACATCTTCAACTAGACCAGGTTGCTCAGAGCCCCGTCCAGCCTGACCTTGAAGGTTTCCAGGGTTGGGGCATCAATGGGTGTTTCACCACCCTCATTGTAAAAAATTTCTTCCTTATATCTAGTCTGAATCTACCCTCTTTTAGTTTAAAACCATTACCCCTTGTCCTATCGCAACAGGCCCCGCTAAAAAGTTTATCCCCATCTTTCTTATAAGCCCCCTCTAAGTACTAGAAGGCCGCTATAATGTCTCCCCAGAGCCTTCTCTTCTCCAGGCTGAGCAACCCCAACTCTCTCAGCCTGTCTTCACAGGAGAGGTGCTCCAGCCCCTCTCATCATTTTTGTGGCCCTCCTCTGGACTTGCTCCAACAGGTCCATGTCTTTCTGATGTTGGGGGCCCCAGAGCTGAACACAGTACTGTCAGGGATGCTCTCTGCTTTCCCGTCTTTTTACATTGGCATTTTATTTATCAGAAAATTACTTTTTTGATGAAAGGGAGGGGTGGAGGGGAGAGGGGAATCACTTTTGGGAAGTGATTCCATAAAGAAAAAAACCCCATGAAAATGTTTGGGGTTTTAAAAAACCCAAACCCCTCCCAACTCCCAAGTTCAGCAGGTAACAAATGTGGCAAGCCCTTTGAGAGTCTTCCATCAGGAACATTACTCACCATCTTTTCACAGCCTCCCATTGCCATCAGGCTTGAAGTGCTGCCATGCAAGAGCCCGTGGCATAACAGCTCAGCAGCTCTGCTGTCCCGGTCCATTAGCTCAGAGGAGCTCACGTAGCAGCACGTGTGCCACTCGTGACGTGGCAAGTCCTTCAGTGTGGGACCCAGCAGCAGCAGCTACCAAATCTGGGTTTGGAGGCTCCTGCCTGATCTGTGCAGCAGGCAGCATCCAGGAATTTGGGGTCTGAATTTGTGGGCGGGCAGGATCTTCTCAGGGGTAGAGAGACATCATGCCTCCTCCTATACATGTCTGTGCATGCCAGCCTGGAGCTGCTCCTGCAGCTGATGTGGAGTGGAGGCTGGAAGCCCTGTTATAGTCCCCACTGCTAAGCATGAATGAAGGAGATAAGCTCCCCCATTTTTCTTATTTCTTGAGGGTGCTGGAGGCAGCCCAGGACCTGGGTGGAAGATGGCATCTTCTGGTTCTGCGCTGAGAGAGGTCCAGTGAGAAAGCTTGGGAAAAGGCATGAGCAGAGCAACTTGTGGGCTCACCAGGGTCATGCAGAGCAAGGGGGGTGCTGCTGGACTCTCGGACGTGAGGCCAAGGTCACAGGGTTGGGTTGAGGCCCCCACTCAGGAGGTCCCTGCACGCTGTACAGTTCAAGATAGGATTGATCAGGTTGCATTCAAGGCAAACGCTCACCGTTTTAGCGGTAAGCATCCATGCATGAGAGACGAGGTCTTTGGAGAACTCTGTTTAACCCTTGGAAATAGCACATGTTTGATCTGGACTTACGGAGGCTGTATCTGTGTGGATATAGTAAGCTGCTTCCCGTTGTATGCAACTGGCCCGCACTGAGTGAACCCAACCCTACACACGCGTCATCCGAGCAAAGCTATCCCCTCATTTTGCATGGGCAGCACACACACGTATCCCCAGCACCCCCAGAGCCTTGCTGAGACCTTTTCTGTGGCTGCCTCATGTCCCCTTACAGCTGGGAGAAGCAGCGGGGCAAAGAGAAGAAGCACAGATGAGCATGGGAACGGGAGTTACTGCTAGTCCTGCTCGGGAGACCTTCAGGGCTGGGAGGCAGGAGCGGGGCAGGCAGAGCTCACAGAGCAGGAGGGCTGCGAGACAGACTCCCTGCAGGGTAGGTGGAGGGTGATCCTGGGGGTCATTTGGCCTCGACTGTGCAGGTAGAATGAGAAGCGGGGAAGCTGGAAGCCAGACATGCAACTTTGCCAGCTGCCTTGCAAAATCGGCGGGGGGGGGGCTGCAGCCAGTCCGTGGGGAAGGGGAGACAGGCTGAGCACAGCAGGCAGAGGTCAGGCTGCTGGGAATGTCTTCCTGGGGAGGAGGATGCCTCTGGCTCTCTGTTGTGATGCTTCACCCTGAGGAAAAAACAAAAAGCCCACCCTGGCTGTAGTAAGTCTATAAACTAATTAACTACAGGGCAGTGAGAGATATGCTGTGCAGGGGAGAGGTGGCTTTTTTACTGCCTGTTGGTGCAGAGATAGACAAATGGGCACTTTTGTGATGGGAATGCTGGGAAGCTTCTTGGAGGCTACAGAAGGCTTTGAAATACTGATTATTTATGAGTATTAATTATATTAGTAATTTGTCCCTGAACTGTAAGAGATTTAAGAAAAGGAGGTGTGGACTTTGCTTGGAGGACCAGGAGAAGAGAAGCCGGGGGAAGATGGCATCGGTGATCCAGCTTTTCCTGGGCCTGCAACCCACAGACAGAAGAGGACAGAGCAGGCTGGTGCCTGGCAGCACTGACCCTTTGCGTGAGGACAGTGACTGCAAAGGGACAGAGGAGAAAAGCACTGGTGCAGGAGACCCGTGTGCTGGCTGCAGAGCTGCTGGCACCAGGAACATGCTGCCTGGGGCAAGGGAGACCTAACTGCTGGCTGGGATTGACCGTGACCAGGTGCCCCATGGCATGATGTCCATCTGAGCAGTAAGCAAGGTGCCAGGAAGAGCAGACCCCAACCGAAGACTTTCTCCACATCCCTCTGCTGAGACCTGCCCTGGCAAATGACCAAAACTCTCATTTCGGTTATTTCTTTCAGCTTAGCCCTGAAATGCGGCACCAAACCGCTCCCTCCTTGATCTCTTGTGTAGGGTTCGAGACGAATGCTACGGGACCTTCACACACTGTCCCCATCCCAGGAAACGGGCTCTGCATGGGGGACAAGATGCAGGCAGCAGTGCAACCCAAGGGAAAGGAGGTTTCCAGAGGCTGAAGGAAACCACCCCCAAACCCCAAGAAAAACCCTTGTGCTTCAGGGCATAAGCTGATCACCTGCGGGGGCTGGGAAGGAATTTGTCACCATCTGCCTCTTGTCTCTCTGCTGTGGGGAGTAATAAGCAAGTGAGGAGGGGAGGATTCAGCAGTGTTATTAGTTGGAGAATGGCATTATTCCCCCTGTCTGCACCGTATAAATGAGTGTGTATTTTTCATAATGGGGGAATACATGCAGGGAGAGAGAAAAAATGTTTTAAAAAAGAAAGAAGGAAAGGGGGGAGGGGGGAAATGAATCGATATAACAGAAGCATTAGGGCACTCAGGGGAGTGTTTTACTGGGGCCATTAATATACTTCTCAGGTGGTAAAAGCCACTTAGCCTTTAAAAATGATAATGAAATGTTAACTACCCAAAGCATTATTGCTGAGTCACGGAGAGCCAGGCAGCCCTTCAGCTCCCATCTGATCGAGGGGTGCTGGCGGGGCTATCACCAGCCCCAGCCAGCACCGGGAGCGATGATCCGGCACGTCTCACCTCCTGCACACGGGAACCGAACACCTGGCAGCCCCCGCCGCGCTGCTGCCGCTGCTCCGTCACGGGCACCCCCCACCAGCCATGCCCGCCGCCCCAGCCGCTCACCGTCGGCTGCAGCACCTGCCCGGCGCTGGATCTGCCATCCGGCCCCAGGCGCTCCCGGCTGGAGAAGCCCCCCGGATTGCACATGTGGAGGAGGCACGTTCCCCGTGCTGTGGCCCCATCTCCTGCTGCTGTGTGGGGACTCAGCCCTTGGGAGGGCAGAGAGGCATGAGGGCAGAGAGGATCAGACCCATGACAGTTGCAAATGCTGCAGCCACGTTGCTTCCAAGCCACGGGGAGCAGGTGGGGACTGGGAAGGCAACCACCATTGATGAAGGTCCATGTGCAAGGATGTTTTGAGAGGTCCATGTGCAAGGATGTTTTGAAGTGGAAAGCTGCAGACAGCATGGCCTTGCCTGGCTGCAGAGGATCCCATGGTGGGGCGTGCTCAGCTCCGCCGTGGGGAGCAGGGAGGGCCCTGATTGTACAACTGCCGAGCTAAAGCAGGGATGTGATGTGCAAGGGAGTAAGATCCCCTCTTGGCTCCCAGGAGATGGCACAAAGCAACGGTGGAGGCCTCATGCATTTCTAGTCTACATTTCACAAACCATTGGTGATTGCAGGTACCTGTCTCATAGCACCCTAAAACACTTGACCAGCCTGAGGTCCTGGACACCCTCATGTTGATGAATGTGCTGAGCTTTGGAGGCACTGGGCACCCCCAAATTACTGAGCAGCTCTGAAAACCATGGGGGTCAAATTCTGGCTGTGTTCTTGTCAATGGGGGCTTTTTTCACCCTGCAAGGGAGCAGGGATTCTCATTTCTCATCTTTTATGTATCTCTGACTCTTATTTGATTGTGAAGGGCCCAAACAGCCCCCTGCAGTGTCACATGAGGAAATTCAACAGGCCTGCATGGTCCAGCGAGCTGAAGTGTGAGATGAAGGTCTTCTCCTAGGACGATTCAGTGCCCAAGCAGAAAATTAATTTCCTTCCATCCATCTGTATATGACCCAAAACCTTCCCTAGTCAGGGAGATTATGAAGTTTTTTCACGAATGTGGATTGAAAGTCAGGGGTAGCTGTGAAGGATGCTGGAGGAGGACGGAGTATCTGGAGGGACAGGGAGCAGCTTGGCTCCTGGAGGCACACCATCACTCTCATCCACAGCACCTGTTTCAGGCACTGCTGAGAGACCCGTTTCTGGGGAATTTTTTTCACTTGGGTGAGTTTTCACCTCTGTTAGTGAGGGCCTGGCAACACCTGAAGCAACCAAACGCCTTTCTTTACCCCTTCTAGCCCTATGCAGGAGTCACTGCATGTGTGGCAGTGTGGTGCATTTGGGAATGCTGGCTGTGGCACAGATCCTGATAACTACAGTGTATAGGGCAGAGTTAAACGATATAATAAGAGTATGTCTGGGACTCTTGCACACCACCGAGCAGGTTGTGAGCATCCCCAACCATTCCTGAAGGCCATCCTGGCTGGTAGCTTGTGGGGGAGGGTCCCATTCGCCAGCATCTGTCTGGGAATGCAGCCTCGAGGTTAATCTGCCTGGAGCAAGCCTGGCTGCAGGGTGCACATCGTGCCAGCCCTCTCCGAGCCCAGGGAAGGGCAGTGCAGCGGTAGCTGAAGCTGCATGCCCAGCTCTGCAGCTGGGACGGGACGATGGAGGAACAGGAACTCTTCCCATCTCCCTTCTTTCCATGCCTCACCTCCACGCTTCGTCCTGTTGTGGGGGAGAAATTAGCAGGAGGCAGCTCTGATCTCTGCTGGACCTGCAGGTCCTGCTGGGACCCAAACTAGCAAAGCTTAGGTATGCATGATGGAGGCAGGACCATCCCCATCGAGCCTGCAGCCGCTGCCTGGCTTGCAGGAGGCAGATGTGCAATCCTGCGCTCCTGCCCTGGAGCTGGAGGCTGTGCCCCTATCCCTAAACCAGAGATGACTGGGTTTCCCTCATGCTCTGCGTAGGTGATGCTGCAGAGAGTCTGCAGGTACAGCAGAGAGGGCATGCGAAGGGCATCTCCTTCCAGCATTGCACTCTTGAAATTAAAGCACACAGAGGGCTTTTGCGTCTGCTGAGAGAAGCGGTTCTCAAACTGCGGGTCATGACATGCCTGAAGTCGTCTGGGGATCTGCTAAATGGGTCACACAACTCCGTAGACTTCAGCAGCGCATGGCCACGGGGTCCGGATGGACCAGCCCTCCTCCATCCCCAGCTCCTCTCTCCCAAGGCAGCCCGACGAGCAGCCGCTCGCCCAACTGGCACTGGCAGCCCCACTATTAAGAATAACGCAGCCGCCTTGCAGTGAAGTGCTTTATCCCCAGCACCCGCTGTGAACAAAATTGCCTAAGATCAGGTGGTGCTAGCCAATTTTTCTCGCAGCAGGGGCCGCAGGTAAAGCACCTCGGTGGAGAGGAGCTGTGCTGCTCTGAACTTTTCTGTTGCCCGCCTGAACTCAGGGAAGAGGAGAAGGGATATTGTGTGCATTCAAGCAGAAGCAGAGAAGATGCCAAGAGAGGAGAGAAGCAGATGGAAAAGACAGAGAAAGCTCAAGATGAGGAGAGAGCAGGAAGGAAGGAGCAGAGGAAGGATAAAGCAAGAGGGAGGTGAGAAAAGAGCTGGAGCTGGGATGCCACAAAGCAGTGGCCAAGGCAGCAAGAGAGCTGCATCTTCTTTCTTGTCCTACAAACCAGACACAGACGTGGCAGCAGCTAATCTTCCTGGCTCGTGAACAAAAGGATTCTTTTCATGCCAGTAATCCAAGAGCTGCCATGCCACGGCTCTCCCAGCTCATCTGCTGTGAATGCACTTATGTGGCGTCCAACTGAACGGGTTAGCAAAATAAAGACAGATGGCAATGGATTAGCTCTAACACTTCTTCTGTATCACAATGCAATCACTGCAGTCTTCTCCACTGCCTCCTCTCGGGACAGTTTGCTTGCACTGCAGCTGTGCAGCCGCCCCCAGTTACGCACCAGTGGCCCAGCTCCAGAGCCACAACTTAGCACCATGCAAGTAGGAAAGATTCACCGTGGGTTTTTTCTTTGTTTCTTGGAAAGCACATATTAGGGAGAGGCTGTGGTCACTGTGAAGGGTGAGCACACAGTCACCTCTCTGCTGAAATGGGACTTCTTTGTTACAAAACACCCTTGGTCATACACCTTTAGCATCAGTGGATTCAGGGCAGACCCTAAGGCCCATGTTAATGAAGTAGATGGATTGCCGAGCAGCATTTTTAACATCTAGACCTATCATCCCCAAGAATGGGGCCATGTCATGCGGTCCATTAAATGTTAAGGCAGATAGATCAAGAAACAAAGATGGGAGGTTGATGCCACCTCTTCACAAGTCAACAAGAAGAGTAGTCTCTTCTTTATGATTAAGTATACTTTACCCAAGTCAAGCCAGCTGCAGATGTAGAGCTTACAGTCAACCCAGTGCCAGCTGATGCAGCATGAACATGAATTTATACTGGACAGAAAGTGTGCTGGTGACAGACTGGACTTTCTTTAAACTGAGATATTTTCCTATTGTTTCCCAGCCAGAAATTATGTGGGAATTCTAGCATCAAGTCCCATAAAGAGCTGATCTTTACTACTTTGTTAGCAAATATGCTTTCCAATTGTACAACTTGTTTGTGCTGAACTGTCTCCTCCTGCAAGGTAAACTTCACCCTAACGTCCAGGTGCAGTCCGTCTAATCTCAGTTTTACTAGGTTGTCAGCTCTGGTGCAACTGGTAACTTCAGGGATATTCAGGTTCCTCAGGGTGGCAACATTTCTGTCCTGCTGAAGCAGTCTCCTGATCTCATTCAGGTGGTTAACGGGACGTCTTCACCTCTGACCCTGTTATTTTGGAAACTATCCTTTCTGATTCCTCATCCAAGATCACCACATGACCAAGCAGGTCCATTTTGTCAAGAAGATGCGTTTCCCCATGAACTGGCTATCTCTTAGAAGACCTGCCAGGTACAATTCAATCTATTTTTCTGTCACTGGTCACCTAGAGCTGATATAAAAAAAAAATGACAAAGAAACTTCAGATTTTTGCTCCCTGAAAAACACCAAGACTTAGTCAATGTTTTTGACAAGAAGATACCTTGCCTCTGCATTGGCTTTGCAATTGACCAGTTTATTTATAACCTATAAGGAAGATAAGGCTCCAAGCAACCTGATTTAGCCTTTAAATGAGCCCTGCTTTGAGCAGGAGGATGGAGCAGATGACTGCTCAAGGTCCCTTTCAACTCAATGTCTGTAAGTTGAAGATCCCACAGGGACGCTCTAACCTTGCAGCTGAGTCCAACAGCTCTTGGAGCTGTACCTGCCTGATGGATGTTCTGAGTGTCCAGTCTTACCTGCAAGTGCCGTTTAACCAAGCTATGTTCCTCTGCTTAGCCAGTGATATCTTTAGGGATGTCCTATTTTTTGTGGATATTTGATCAGGAGTATTCCTGATAATTCTGCTTATGGCTAAAAATGTCAAGTTTGTTCTGATTCGGGAAGCCCAGTCTGCCTTTGATCAGTTCAAACAGATGTTCACATCAGTGCCTGTCCAGGCACTGCAAAACCTTTCACGGCTGAGATTGATGCATTCAGCCATGTGATCAGAGCTGCATCCTTGCGACATTGGGTGCCCCAAAATGAACTTGGACTATGTGCATTGAAATCTTGTAAGCTTGCACAATAACAGCAGAATTTTAAGATTTAAGAAACTTACGGTTGTCAAATATGTCCTCCAACAATGGCACTATCGTCTATAAGACACGTGTTGTCTAACCTAGGTATTCCTGAATCAGAATAAACTTTTATTTAGAAGGTGGAAGAATCCACCTTCTATGGAGTCTTTGAATCAGCCCCAAATTTGGGTGGTTCTTCCTTTTTCTCCAGATTCACCTGTGCTGTAATGCACCATCCTAACTTTTAGAAAACAACCCTGATGCATTATTCTGTAATGGTGAATCTTGACCCTGCACTGATAAGAATACCACAATAAGAGATGTACTGAGATCTCCAGTTGGTAATGATGCTTGCAGAAACCTTGTGACGTTTGAAAAATTTAACCTACCTATAATCAACTGCCATGAAGGGATACAGGCTCTTTCGGAAGTACAGGTTGGGAAGACGAGGAAGAGGAGTTGCCCTTAGGTGAGAGAGCCATTGGAGGGCATGGAGCTCTACCTGGGGATGGATGTGGAGCCAACTGAGGGCTCCTGGGTAAGGATTAAAGAGCGGACCAGTATGGGTGACATTGCAGTGGGTATCTATCTGCTATAGGCTGCCTGACCAGGAAGTGGACAAGAGGATGAAGTCCTCTACAGACAGCTAGAAGCATCCTCACATTTGCAGGCCCTGGTCCTCATGAGGGGCTTCAACCACCCCAATGACTGCTGGAGGGACAACACGGCAGGGCATAAGCAATCCAGGATGTTCCTGGAGAACATTAATGACAACTTCCTCCTCCAAGTGATAGAGGAATCAACGAGGAAAGGTGCTCTGCTGGACCTCATACTTAAAAACAGGGAGTAGCTTGTTGGAGATGGGAAAGTCAAAGGCAGCCTTCACTGCAGTGACCATCAGATGGTGGAGTTCAGGATCCTCAGGGGAGGGAGGAGGGCAAAAAGCAAGAGCACAATGCTGGATTTCAGGAGAGCAGACTTTGGCCTCATCAAGGATCTGCTTGGAAGAGTCCCACAGGATAAGGCCATGGAGGGAGAAGTGGCCCAAGAAAGCTGGTTGATATTCAAGGATCACCTCCTCCAAGCTCAAGAGCGGTCCACCCTGACAAGCAGGAAATCAGGCAAAAATGCCAGGAGGCCTGCATGGATGAACAAGGAGCACCTGGCCAAACTCAAACACAAAAAGGAAACATACAGAGGGTGGAAACAAGGATGGGTAACCTGGGAGGAATACAGAGACACTGTACAAGCACGGGATGAGGTTAGGCAAGCTAAAGCCCAACTGGAATTGAATCTGGTAAGGGATGTCAAAGGCAGCAAGAAGGGCTTCTCTAAGTACATAGGTGACAAAAGGACGACTAGGGAAAATACAGGCCCACTGCTGAAGGAGACGGGGGACCTGGTTACACAGGACATGGGAAAGGCTGAGGTACTGAATGCCTTCTTTGCCTTAGTCTTTACTAGCACAACCGGCCTTCAGGAATCCCAGGTCCCAGAGACCAAGGGGAAAATCTGGAGCAAGGCAGATGTACCCTTGGTGGAAGAGCATCAGATCGGGGAATACTTGAGCAAACTGGACTTACAGAAGTCCATAGGTCCTGATGGGATGCACCCAAAAGTGCTGAGAGAGCTGGCAGATGTTATTGCAAGGCCACTCTTGATAATCTTTGGTCAATTGTGGCAACTGGGAGAAAAGCAGGAAAGAAAATGTCACTCCTGTCTTCAAAAAGGGCAAGAAGGAGGACCCAGGGAACTACGGGCCAGTCAGCCTCACCTCCATCCCTGGGAAGATGGTGGAGTAGCTAATCCTGGAAACCATTTCCAGGCACATGAATGACAAAAAACCAATCAATCACGAGTAGTCAGCACGTATTCATCAAGAGGAAGTCATGCTTGACCAACTTGGTAAACTGCTATGATGAAATGGCTGACCTGGAAGACAAGGGGAGAGCAGTGGATATTGTCTACCTGGACCTCAGTAAGGCCTTTGACACTGTTTCCCATAAGATCCTCACAGGCAAGCTGTTGATGTACGGGCTGGATGAACAGACAGTGAGGTGGACTGAAAACTGACTGAATGGCTGGGCCCAAAGGGTGGAGATCAGTGGAACAAAGTCTAGCTGGAGGCCAGTAACTAACGGTGTATTCCAGGGGTCAATACTGGGTCCAGTCCTGTTTAACATCTTCATTAACTATCTGGATGATAGGGCAGAGTGTACCCTCAGCAAGTTTGCAGCTGACACCAAACCGGGACAAGTGGCTGATATGGAGAGAGTAGTGCTGCCATCCAGAGGGACCTCACCAGGCTGGAGAAACAGACTTCACCTTCAACAAGGTGAAGTGCAAAGTCCTCCACCTGGGAAGGAACAACCCCATACACCAGTATATGCTGGGGGCCACTGAGCTGAGCAGTTTGACAGAAAAGGACCTGGGTGTCCTGGTGGACACCAAGACACCAAGTTGACCATGAGCCAGCAATGTGCCCTTGAGGCAGAGAAGGCCAATGGTATCCAGGTCTGCATTAGGCAAAGTATTGCCAGCAGGTCGAGGGAGGTGATCCTTCCCCTCTGTTCAGCACTGGTGAAGCCACACCTGGAGTACTGCGTCCAGTGCTAGGCTTCCCAGTACGAGAGACATGGACATACTGGAGAGAGTCCAGTGAAGAGCCACAGAGATGGTGAAGGGACTGGAGCATCTCTCATGAGGAATGGCTGAGAGAGCTGAACTGTTCAGCCTGGAGAAGAGAAGGCTCAGGGGGGATCTCATCAATGTATATAAATACCAGGAGAGGAGGTGAAAAGAAGACAGAGCCAGGCTCTTTTCAGTGGTTCCCAGTGACAGGACAAGAGGCAACGGGCACAAACCAAAACACAGGAGGGTCCTTCTGAACACCAGGAAACACTTTTTTACTGTGAGGGTGACTCAGCACTGGCACAGGTTGCCCAGGGAAGTTGTGGAGTCTTCATCCTTGGAGATATTCAAAAGCTGTCTGGACATGGTCCTGGACAACGGGTCTAGGTGGCCCTACTTGAGACTACTGGTTGGACAAGATGGCCTTCAGAGGTTTCTTCCAACCTCAACCAGTCTTTAGTTCTGTAATTGTATGACTGCATCCTCAACAGCGGGGATTTTCAGACAGGGAAAGGAAAGCAACATATTTATACTCATCAGCTGTAAGCAGGATGACTGGCTTTTGTCTTAGAAAGGTCGAAGATGATATGTGACTGACTAAGATGAGGCAGTGATAGATACCACAGGAGTAAGGTTTGGCGCAGGGATAGTACATGCAAAAAGAGTCAATGCATGGCTGAATGTACTGTAAGGTCCTGAGCCACCAGGAGTTCCTGGAAGCTAATATGAACAGTTGAGTTGAGCCAACAGTGATCAGCAAAGTGTGACATCAGTTCATAGCATCAGGTCATAATAGCTGGGTTAGATTAGAGCCTAAAAAAATACAAGTCTAGTTTTGATCTTGAATTTCAAATCAGCTCCTCAATGTTCAACCAGAATAGTTGACTCTCATGGTGAGTAAATCCTGGATTATGCTAGATTTGTGGCAAGCCATGAACTTGCCACACAAGGCAGCCTTGGCAAAATGACAGAACTGTAAACTTTCACCAGCTCAAGTGGTTGTCCACTTGCTCAAGTTGTCTAATAATCACGAGCACACGTCTACCAAACAGCTCGTTTTATGCCAGTTTCAGTTTTCACCTGTGGTTCCATACCATTTTGCAAAAGCTTTCTCTGGATATTGTGACTGAGGATTAAGTTTGGTTATCAGTGGGAAAACCAAATTCAGATCAAACGTGAATTGGAGTCAGAATCCTGGGACTTCATTTACCAACATCCAAGACCATTTTAGATTTTCAACATAGTAACCCAGTAACTTCCAAGCTAGACCAGCAGATGACCATCTTGTCTCTGTTCCTTTCGTGGCTGCTAACTGGGAGCATTATGTCCCTGCTTGTGTCTGTGAAGTAGACTGGCTTGCACTTTCTTTCTTCCCCAGGAGCAACTGGTGCACATGGATATTTCCTGATTAGACTGTGCTGGATTCAGAGTCATATTGCAGGAAGGTGATCCATCCAGGAGCCATACAGCTGATGGGCTTGGGGACCTAGGTGAGGATATTTGCTTGCCCAAACTAAAAAGAAAGCTTCAACTTGTCTACTGAGAGAAATTTCTCCTTGGCAACTGGAAATTTCCCTATGAAAAGGAAAAAAGTGGTGCAAAACTGTTCTCATGCCCCATTCTATGTTGTCACAAAGACATAAGGGTGTCCGCAGTAGGTCAACAAAGGTCCCCCTAAGCCTGTGTCCTGTCCCTTAAAGGGGTCAAAAACAAATGCCTAGGGAGGAATACAAGACCAGGGCACATAAAGGCTCATACCTCTCTGAGGTATTGCCCCAAGCTCGTAATATTCATGTCCTGGTGACATTCTGGAGGCAACTTCTATGTATTTAGCCACCCTCAATGAGTTTCTCTCCCATGAACTTGTCCAGTCTTCCCCTGAGAAGCACGCAGACAGATGTCTGCTCTGCAGTGTCAAAGCTGCTCTTTCCCTCATCTCTTGCCCAGGCCTCAGAGTGGCAAGGGAATGAGGTGTGTGGGACTACTGCTCCAGGGAGCGTGTCTGCCACCCATCATGCCACTGCCCATAGGACAGCCACGAGTGAACAGCAAGCTTTGAGATCGTGGTTGGTATGAGGTGGATGCAAACCACTTTGGGAAAGGTAGGTGACCCCTGAAACGATCTCTGACAAAATCCTGATGCCCTCTGGACTCAGGTGTGTCCCTCCAAGATGGGAGGAAAGTGAAGCTGGTAGGAGCTGCGGCCTTTGATGGACTTGCACATTCCTGACAGACTGAGAGGTTCTGCAGGAACGGCTGCTTGAAGGGGGGCTGTCTGCGGCCCTCCTCCTCCTCTGCCTGCTGGGAAAGGCACAGGGAGAGGAGAGGCAAAAGTGTAGTCCGAGCAGAGCTGGCAGTGCCCATGCTGGCTAGGAGCTCGACCATAGCACCAGTGACTAGTCCATTTTGCCATGCAGGGACAGTGCAGGCTGAGATCTTTACACACTGGACATCTTACTGATACTGATATTTTTTCCTCAAGCAGCCAGAAATCAGAATTAGACATCCTACAGACCATCCCAGAAGGGGACAAACACTTCCATCACCAGAAGAGCATTTGGGAGGCTTGCCCTGAGCAGGGCCAGAACACATGCTGGAGATGCTGGGGAAGCGCAACATTAAACAGCCTTCCACAGACTGAACTTCTTCAACACTGAACAAGGCATGTTTCCCCTTTTAAAATGGAAGACTTGTTCCTGTTGGCATTCAGAGGTCTGCCAAAGCCAGGCTGAGTGGGCAGCCTGAATTTTGACACTTCTTGTCTTCAGGGCGCTTGAGCTTTTTGCAACCTCCTCTGCGTGTTTTCTTTTTCTTGTGCAAGGTAGAATTGGACAGGCAGCCAAACAGCAGGCACCGAATGCATGCTGATGACAGCCCGCCAGTGCTCTCTGGGCTCCTTCAGGATGCTAACAATAGACAAGCGATTATCACCCCTCCCATGCGTAGAAAGGGTCTTGCCAGGGGTGATTGCAATCATAGCCCCCAGCACAGCTTTCTGTGAGAAGAGCACACGGCTTTTAGGGATGCAGTTTGACTACGTGGGAACCAGCAACTGCTCCTTTCGCAACCTGACCAGCTCAGAGGCTATTTTCAGCTGCTCTGACCCACCTCTCTGTTTCTCACAACATTACCTCTCCCCAAAATTATGCCTTCCTTACTTTGCTGCACTTCTGCCCCTATTGCCAAGGGCTCCTGGGGATCCAAGGCAGCAAAGCCTGGCACTGTGGACAGTTGTGTCCTCTGTGGAAACAGCATGCCAGTTTGCTGCTAGCTTGGCTCCGTTTTGCAGAGACACTGCAGTTCGCTTTCCATGCATCCCGAAACAAAAGGCAGTTGCTGCGGCTGCCGATGCTGCAGATGGTGATTCAGCCCCCGCGCTGCCGAGGCCTCCCTGAAGACCAACACCTGGTCCCCGCAAGCGAAAGCTGGGGCCTCCAGCACACAGCTCTGCTCCCTGCAATGGCGCCAGTCATTTGGTTTGTAAACAGCTTGGGAGGAGGTGGAGAAGGGGGAAAAAAGGGGGCATCTGAGACAGACAGAAATCTGGAAAAGTTCAGCCACAGCAAAAACATGAAGCTGCAGCCAGCACAGGATCATCTTCGTCATAAACCTCCTAAGCCAGTTCTGCAATTTGCATCTGGATGCGTTTCATTCCCTATCAATGTTCATTAGCAGCTGCCCAGCACTAAGCTGCCTGCTTGGCAATAATTAGACCCTTTCTCTGAAGGTCATGACAGTGACATCATAACTTCCCTTTCTTTGAACATGCAGACAGTTGGATGCTGCAAGTATTGGTTAAAGTGCTCCTGCGAGAGGTACTGGGAACACACAGGCAGCAGGGCAGCACGGACAACCAGTTTGGTGCTGCTATGAATTATTTTTACAGCAAATATCAAAATTGCATGACAACTTTGCTGCTTAAGCTGGAGACAGCAAAGGACTGGAAAAAGGGAGGGAAGACAGAATATGGAATAAACCTGAGAGACAATGTTATATTTGAGCTTTTACTCCTATTGACAGCCCAGGGCTCTTCATTCATTCACAGACAGAGTAGTGGCTCCAGGACAATGTTTTAGGTGGGTGGGTCACCATAACTCTTCCCAGCCCTCAAGCCCATGGGCTTGAGCACTGAAAAGTAATTTTCAGTGACTCGTGCGTCACTGTTAGCCAGCCAAGGAAGCCCCAGGGGCTACATCAGCTTTGAAGAGACTCTTCAGAGTACAGGCTGTGCAAATGGGGGCATGGGAGCTGCTCATTCACAGCAGAGTGGCCTCCTGTTGGGTTTTGTGTCCAGGCTGGGGAGGCAGCAGTTCAGCCTCCCATGGGACAGGAATGCTCCACTTCCAGCTGTGGATCAACCAGTTCCTAACCATGGGCATATAACTCCAGTGTTGCAGCCACTCCCAGGACTTGTCTGAGAGCTGCCTGTTGTCAGCAAAGGCAAGGCTGGGGAAACCGGGAGGGCTTGTGTCTGTTCCTTTGATGCACGAACTGCTTGGCCTTTGCTGTCACACTGCGTAGCTTGGGAGGACTTTCATCACACGTGCTTGTGGAGGCTTTGGTCCCAGGAACAGCCGACAGCAGACACCTCTGTAGGACATGAGCCTAGCCACATCTGCTAGATGGCTCTAGCTGCCCTTGAGAAGCACTGTGCTGCAATGTCTTCTCGCTGACTTCTGGCCACTGATCTTGGCTCCTCCAGCCCTGTCTGCTGTGGTTGTTGCCTGTCTCCCAGAGGGCATCAGATGTGGAGTGCAGGCTGAGACTTTCTGGCTGGCATGGGACAGGGCTGTAGCAGTGTGATTTGGGCCAGATGCCTACCACTTCATCAGTGCACCCTGCTTTGTTCTCCTTGAATTTCAAGCAAATTATCTTCAGGACCTGCTACAAGGTGCATCAGTCCTCCTGCAAAGGCAGACTGGAGCATGAGAACTAAGCAGTGTAAAAAGGAGGATGACAAACCTGCCCCAAGGTTTGCATATGGTCTTTGCTGCTCTTCCGAGTTGTAGTTGAGTGCACTTGGTAAGAACTCATCAGGGATTCCCCAAAACTGACAGTCTCTGCTGTTACTGTGGTAAACAGTATTGTTTTAAAATAATCTCAGTCATCACAGGTTGCACTCATCCTAGGATGGCTGCTTTCATTGGTAATCGTTGCACCACCTTTTAAAAGGCATCGCTTTTGTCCATGCAGCTAAAAGCCAGCACAGTGTCTGATCAACATCCCAGTATCACACTGTGTTGGTAGGAACCTCGTGAAGATGCTGCTCAGTTGCAATGACTGACTGTAGATTTTCAAGAAGAGCAAAAATACCTGTTACTTTTGTTACGATAGTCTCTAGGCATGTCTCCATATTGGATAGCTCACAGTTCGAACAGACATGGCGAGGGGAAATGGCCATGAATTGCTCTAAAGCGACAGATCCCAGTCAAGTCCCAAGTTTTACCTGGCTTTCCAAGGTATGAGAGCCTTCCCTGTCCCCACTGAGTGCAGCAGACCACAGCATCTCTGCAAGGCAGCATCCAGCCTCTTGGACTCTCTTGTTTTCTTCTGCAAGCTGTCTCATCTCACACCAGCAGAGCTCACAAATGGAGTGAATCAGAGGCTCTCATCACGGCCAGTGTGCTTGAGAGCATGGGACAGACATTGCTGGGGTCTGCCCTTCAGGTCAGGATGCTGTTTCCATGGCCAAGCCCAGCCCTATTTTGTCAAGAAGAATTCCCAGCATAGACAAAGGCCTTTGTGTAAATATAATAAGGCAAGACTTTGTTACACTGGAGTACCTTGCTTTTTAAAAATTTAAATAAAGGAATAAAGTGTAACCTGGAGCCATTTCAAACTCCCAGGCAGACAGATAGCTGTTTTGCTCTATTGAATCCATGCATATTTAGACAGTTCCTTATTAAATAGACAAGAGTCACTCTATCTATTAAAAACTTGCATGAAGGTGGAGCACGTTTTTGGTATCTCTGCAGAAGGCTGCATGCTCTGTTGAGACAGGCACCGGCTGTATTTTGTGTTTTATGCAGCACCTAAGAAGATTGGAGTATAAAATCCAACAGCTGCACTCCCTGGTGTACAATGCCAGTGCACGCACAGCATCATATATCAGTGCAGCTGTGGGTCGCTGTGGGATGACTTGATAAGAGACTTGCATAGGAAATGAGAGAAAATAATCAGGCATTGAGTGCTGGCTGCTCCTTTCAGCCCTGCTTTGACCACTGGTCAGTGTCAGAAGTTGAAGTACGGATGGCTGTTTGGGAGTTCTGATCCACCACCTCCTCTCTAGTGTTGTCCAGACCCTCTGGAACAGTTTCTGGCTTGCTTTATTCAGGGTGGTGTGATGGGTACCAAGATTAACTGGACACCAACAATCCAACAGGACACTTTGGGCCGAGCAGCCTGGGTCCAACTGCAGCTCACTTTTCTGTCCATTGAGTCAGGTCCTCATTTATTGCCTCTTGCACTCTCCTGTGGACTATCATCATCTGTAATGTGTCTATCAAGCACTTTTGAATTGATCAATGTCTTTATCCATGTGCTAAAACTCCAGTTGTTGGCAGAGTTGCTGGCAGACTTCAAGCTCTGCATCTAGCTGCTATAGTTGGACTTTTTTTGTTCTTCATGCCCAGAGATATCTGTGCAGATCTTCCTTATGTCCTTATAGGCTAGAGCTAACCTACTCCTTACTCCCCAGCCCTCCAGTGTGTCTCTCAAGCTTTTCCTTCTTGCAGTTACACAGCTCAAGTATTCAGGTTCACAGCTCCAGGTATGCTGTATGCTGCATGGAGCAGTTCGGATGGGTTGGACTGTTGGCTAAGAAACAGAGTAGTAGAAATTTCCATAGCTGGTGAGGGGAGTTTGATGCTCCACTCCTGCTTATATACCCCACAGGCAGCTGGGGTAGCTTCAGCTCCAAGGGACCCACAGTGTTTGCTTATGCCAGTGTGCATATGGCGAGGGGAGACTGAAGCAGAACATCCACCATCTCATAACCAGGTTTGAGCTCCTAAGTCGTGCTGGCAGCTCAAAAATCTCTGTGATAAAGGATCATTGACAAAGACCATTAATAATCTGTGGGTTTGCAGTTGTTGCTGGCTGGCCCTCTCTGTATTTGTAGGGAAATGCTGAGGGTGCTCTGCTGGCAGAAATTTTTATCAATCCATGAATGGCTTTTAAAGAGAAGCTATTTCACATGGCTTCCCACATAAGGACCAATGGAATAGTATAGAACAGTCCTTCTCAGTCCTCTCAAATCCATATGCCACCGAGACCCCAGAGCCTCCCATGCAGCTTTCTCTCAGTAGCTTTCATTACAGCCAGCTTTCTGTGTTCGCTTACTACTTCTATTTCCCCTTCTTCTGATGACTTGCTCGTCCATGTAGGAAGATGTTTGTGTGTCTGTGTCTTTGCTATAATTTCACAGACCAGCTTCTGATTTTCAGGGCTGACTCTCAAAAATAGAGGGAAGATGAGGTTCTCAGACCTGTGCTCTCTTCTGTATATGCTTACTTTGACTTAACTGTTAAATGAGCCCAAAACTTTATTGCAAAGTCACACAACTCATCTTGCTTGTTCCCCAGTCCCTACCCTCCTGATCTCAGTGTCTCTTAGGTCCTTGCTTTCTCACGTTTTCTCCTTTGCTTGAAAACACGCTGGAGCAACAAATTTCTTACTACACATTTAAACAGCACTTGGCCATGACCAGTTCATGGTAGCACTGACTTAGAAAGATTTTTTTTTTAATTCGTTGAAGGATGAAGGCAGTGCCCACCAAACTGCAGGTGTTTGATTTTCATGGACATAGGATCAGTGTTTTAATAGGTTTTCAAGGCACCATGGTACAACAGCTCTCCTTCGAATGCAACAGGACTGGGGAACTGAACTCTCCTCTGTGCCTCTGAACGTTTCCCCCTCAGTTTCTGTGCTATTAAGGCAGAAACTGAGTATTTCATCATTATCTGAAGATAGTTTAGTCCTCTTCATAATTTGCCAGAGTGGATTTTATATTAAATTGGAGGCTTTCTCTAAAGCATCCTAAAAAAAGCTCATTTCATTAGCACGCTGTTGATTTATTATTTATAATGACTGTTTACAAAACAGCCTGCGAAGACGATGAGGCCCCGGTCAGGTGACTGCATATTTCTACAGGCAGCTCCAGCCCTCCTGAGCAACCTGCATGCCCAGGCTCAGCAAAAAATTAGCTGCTGATTAGAAGTGATCTGCAAGGAGAGTTTAAACAAACTAATGCATCTCTGGTTTGAGGAATGCTGTTGTAGCGGACGTAGCTCATGAGGGGACTGATCTTCGCTGGAGGTTTTTGTTATGTTTTCTGTGGGCTGTCCACACTTGCTCTTTCTCAGGATGACATTGGCAAGGCATGAATTGGTGCAATCCCGTATCGCCCCTTCCTGGTGTCTTCCTTTGAGCACCAACCAGTCAGTCTACTGGTCTGCTCAGTGGTGCCAGAAGTCGTGTGTCACCAGCTCCTGACCCTATCCAGAGTCCTGTGACTTTTTAGCATCTTCAGCCTAAACTGGAGGAATCGAGTCCTTTGGACATGAAAGGAGCCTGGAGCAGCATTGCCCCTTCATTCCACTCCTGTGTTGGAGGGATTTCTGCTAGGCCCACTTTTTCAATAATTTGCATATGTTGAGCCTGATTAGCAGAAGAGTGATGTGTGCTGGACTTGATTCTCATGGTCTGGGGGGATGCTTTACCATCCACAGCAGCAGAAGTGGTGAGGTGAGTGTTGCGCAGTGTTGAGCATCCCTCCCTTAAACGTCAGTCACAGAACCACTGGTTACAGCAGTGGTTACTGAGCCTGCAGGTATTGGAGAAATGCCTGAGAAACATTGACTGGTGCCGAGGCTAGCAACAGGAGGACATTGATTACTCTGCCGCTGGAGTGGGGCTGTCGGAGCTCTGATGCAGTGCCGCAGGCTGCACGCTCCAGGCAGGGCTGCCAACATTAAATATTTGGATGATGTTGTAGGTGCTTTTGTCTAAAGGAATCAGGCTGGGGTGTGCACATGAGCTTTTTTAGAAGCAGCTTTCTGTTCTCTTTGTTCTGCACCTCTGGTAACTTCTGTTTCAAAAGCCACTCAAAAAGTTGCACTCAGATAGCTTCCCTTGGCTTTCAGGAGGAAAACACCCTTCCCAACCCTGCACACGAAGCCAGAAATCTGACAGAGAGAAGCCAGAGATGTCTCCTGGGCCTGGGCTTCCAATGCCCATCATGGAGGCAGAAGGTCCTAGCCCCTCCAGGAGCACTGTACAATCTCTACAGGGCTCAGAAAGCCACATCAGCTGCTATGTGGAGGTAAAACAAGAAGACAGGGCTGCTGCTAAATCACGAATCTGCCAAGCGGGAGTAAGAAAACGCCTCCTAATAAGCATTTTTTTTTAGAGAACATCATTTTCCGATCAGGCAATGAAGAATTATCAAAGGAATTGGAACAATACTACTTTAGCACAATATTCTCCTCTCCATCATTGCTCTCCCAGAGGTGCTAAGGGAAGTCTTCAGACTTCCTGACACCCTGTGCCCTTTCAGCCTCTCTCCAGGAGTATTGGAGTGTCTACACACCAGCGTGTAGTCGGTAGCAGAGAGGGATTCATGCTCTTTCATATGCCTTCTGGTGTGGGCAGAGTGAGCACTTATTTTCTGGCAGGGACCATGTAGACCCACCCTTCATGGCCTCACAAAATCCTTTGAGGGCTTTGGCTCAGATGGCATGTGGTGCTCCACATAGCTGCAGAGTCCTCAACCAGTGATCTGCTGGTTTCCACTGAATGCAACACCAAGCTTTAAACAGCTCCCTTTGGTTCTCTCTCACCCTTGCATTTTTGCTGCTCTGACCAGCTGGGCCATGTCTAAGCAGCAGCACAAGAGCCAAGCACTGTGCCTGGCTGTGCTGCAAATTCACAGGATCAATGGACACGCTAGCCCCGCCACCAATACCTCTTTGTCCTGTGCACTGCTGGTGCAACTCGTCAACTGCCTCCATGCAGCTGTGTCCTCTGGAGCTGTCAATGGAGGTGGTTCGATCTCATTTAATGAAACTGGCTGTTGAAATCCCAGGCGGTTCCTGAAAAAGCAGCTAAAATCCAGTCCTTTTTCTTGAGATGTGCTGTCTGAATTCAGCTTAGTGGATGGTTCTGGTCTGCTCCGTCTTGGACCTCAAGTCCTTGTCTCTGCGTTGGGCTAGAAGACAATCTTTGCTGCCTTCAAACACACCTCCAGAACTGGTTGAAATTCTAGGAACAGCACATTCCTGCTTTGCTGTCTTCTCAAATGAAGGTCTTAGCATGTTCAGTGGCTCAGTGTAACTGAGACATAAACCATTTGGATGGGAACTCAAGGGCAGCACTCTCTGCACAGGTACCTATGGTTCCGGGAGCTTGAGACCAAACAGGGACTCAGGGCTTTGTGTGTCAGACAGATTCATGTTCCGAAGCCAACGACCCCTCTCCTACACTGAGAGGCTTCATTTGATTTTCACATGCCCCTGGGGAAGACGCTGGGTTCCCCCATTCCTGCCTTTCAGATGTGCTAGGTCACACTTGGGTCAGTTCTCCCAGCAGCCACGGCACCATCACTATAAAGCTGCTGTCTCGCTGTGACATGGCACGTGGGACACCACCTGCTATGGTAGTGCTGGCACTTCCCGCAGTGGGAAGGACTCATGTCTGCATACGGATGGAAAGAGGCACTAGCAGCTGAGGATGCACAGTCCAGGAGTTTTGCCTCCTCTTTTTGAGTCACAAATTGTTTGCAAGCAGATCCATGCCTCTTTGCACTGATCTTTTCAAAGTTTGTCCTCCATCTTCCCATCCATCCCCTTGTATTTTCTCATGCGCCGAGTCTCCTGTTTGCTGGCTGACATGTGTGTTGTAGGGTAAATGCAGCACCACCACTTAAATCCCGTATATCTAAGTTCTCACAAGGTCACATCTGCTGTGTCTTGGCCCTGCTGTACCATGCACAGGAGCCCAGGAGATCTGCACCTAAGCATCAACCTTGTAATTTCTGAGTAACTCGGAAATGTTACCTCTAGCATCAATGCATGGGTGAGCCAAACAGCCTGGTTCTTCCTGAATATGTTGTCTCTTTCAAGAGTTGGTACCTTTTTATAGTAGGGAAATCCCAAACTGCACAGACACTCAGAGTGCTCTTTTTGTTATTGGTGTTGTTGCTGTTGTTTTTCCAAACTTAAAGGATGAGTGGTCCATTAGAATGGCAGGAAATGACCATGTTGCATGGTAATAACTGGATTAAGAGATTCAGTAACAAACTCTCACCTATGCTGTTTATAATGCTGATTAACTATTTAATCCATCTGCGTCTCCAGCTTCACTTCTCTGTTCCCCTTGCCTCACCCTCCTCTGACATTCTCCCCATCTCCTCCAGTGCCTTGCTGCTCAGTGTGTGCCTTGTAGCTGGATACCTCCCATGTCCTCCTCCTGGGGATGTGACTTTGCCCACATCCCACTGGTGGTTCTGCTCGGTTACTCCATCATAACTCTCCGAAGTGAGAACTGTGTGCTACGTGGTGCCTAACCAATGAGGCCTACAATTGCTTGGTCTCTAGGAACCGCTGTAATGACCATAGTGGCGGGGATGATTAATCAGGAAATGGTAAAGAAAATGCTTATAATGAAGCATCTGAATTTCTGAATTTACTGGGGGGTACAAACTCACAAACAAGGTCATGGAAAAGAAATCCATTGAGGATGACTAAATACAAAGACTCTACCTTTGGGTCGGGAAGTCTCTAAACTGCAAACTATTGCAGACTAGAAGAATATCATGGGGAATTGTTGGACTGTCATCATCCTGTCCTATATATTGGTCAGTGCTGGAGACAGGCTGCTGAGCCTAGGTGGACCTTTGTGCCGCCTGGTGCCACCAGTCCTGTGTCACGCCACAGTCATGGCCTGATTTGCAGAGCTTTGATGATGGAGACAGACAGCAAGGGGCCCTGCTCACATACCACGAGATGAGGAGTGAAGCACTGTCTTTGGTGTGCATGCCACCCCTCCTCTCTGCTTGCACTGGCCGTGCCCTGTGGGAGCTACACCTGTGCCCTTGGAGCAGATGGCAAAAACATCTCCAAACCTGGACTCCCCCTTTCTGCTTGACCACAGTGCAAAGGCAGGGCCCAGCCCAGGATTGAAACTCCTCTGTCTTCAGGGGGGAGTCTTTTCCAGTATTTAAAACTCCTCTGACAGTTGGTGTGGGACCAAGCAGGGCACTCTGAGTGCCAGACTTAGCCTGCAAACGTAAGGAGAGTGAAGTTGGCCAAGGAAGTCCCAGGGGCATGGGAGGTCCTGCTCTCCGCACAGACGGAGCAGATTTCACATCCTGTTCTCATGGGAATTTCATCACCTACGTTCTCAGCAATGAAGACTGTTCCTAGTGAGGTATTTTTTTGTCTCCTTTGTTCTTGGGACTAGAACCCACAAACATGACACAAGTGTGAACGTATGTTTGTTAAAAAAACCCAAATACATCCCTGAGCCGCAATGACTGTTTTTAAACCGTGGCTGTTAAAGGGGCATCTGACACAAGGTAGTTAATACAGCACATACCAGCCGCTGGCTGATAGGAATAAGCAGCATTGCTGATAAGCTCATTTGATAAAGCTGTTGCTGGGCACTGCAGATGCAGGCTAAGTGCAGCCTTTAATATCTATCTCAGTCCCATAGGCAGCGTTCTCAGGCAGTGTTGCCAGGAATTATTGTAACCCTGTCTACCTCTCATACAGCTTTTAGTGAGTCCTGACGAGTCCTCACGGTGTGGTCTTACGTGCCACAGCTGTCATTGACCTGACCATACATCACTAGCTGTTATCTAAGTAAATTGCACGTGCTAATGCAAGTTGGTACCAAGACTTCACAGGCAGCGTAGACCCTTCTTGTAGCTCCATGGGTTTTTGGTGTCCTGTGTTGTTGAAGCAATGATTAAATCCCCCGTAATCAGTCCAGCTGGTCACTTGATCATAGAAGATGTTCCCTGTTGGGAGCTGCTGAGGTTGCCCCATGAGATTGCACGTTGGGGCTGGGTTATAATAGCCTTCACGTGCATGAGCTTCTCCCATCATGAGAAGCAGTGAACGGGGGGGCCTGTTCAAGGAAAGAAATCTGAATATGGTGGGTGTGTGGCCTCATCTGTCTGCTAGAAAGGGCACAGGATTGCTCTGTCCTCTGGTCCTCACATTACAGAGGACTGGGTCCCTGGGGAATCATGCTAGGCTCGGGTACTGTTGATTGCCAGGCTATGCTAACCTAACTAAACAGCTGATCTCTTTTACCAGCTCTTCTGGCATCCTGTCAATTGAGGAATTGGGAAGGGAGGATCTGGGCTCAGGGTGTTTTCAGGACATGCAAGATATGTGCCACTTGAAATGTGGCTCATCTCACTTCTGAGCCTGAGCAGAGACGAGCTGAAGTCTGGGATTCGCACTGGGTTGGATCCCAGAGCCTATGATTTGAAACCCGGTGCTCACGGCTCCTTTTATGTGCTGCACTGGAGGGAGAATGGTTGTTAAGGTTATAAGCCTCAGTGGTCATCCCTGGGTTTATGGAGATGGCCTGAAACCAAGAAAAGGAGTTCCTAGTGACTTCATTTAACTCCATGTTGGGAGCATAGTTTTCCAGTCTACCCTGACGCAGGGTGGAAAGATCCTAAAGAAAGGATAATTTGCTTTTGGATTCTGCAAGACTCGTCTTTAGCAGGAGCATTCGAACGTCTGGTGTTGCACGTGGACACCAGGCTGTGTCTGGAGGAGCGCAGGATCTCCACCGCAGCTGTGCAGTGGGGGCATTTCCCAGCCCCTCTGTCATGGCCCATGCACGATCAGCTCTTTCCTCCACTGCTGACCTGGAGGTGGCAGAATCTCAGGGCTCCTCTAAACATGGTGCTGATCCAGAAGACATTAAACCGTTATCTCTGTGTCTCACTCCATCAATATTTTTTCAGTCTGTATTAAAAATCCTACTATGGTTTTTAGCACAAAAGGGGAAAGAAGAGAACCTTCTATGTTCAGGACATTTGGGACATCACTAGAATTTCATCCATCTGTGATTGGCCCTCAGACCGTCATACTCAATTTATTTCTCAGCCAAAGTTTTTCAGCCATCTGCTCAAGTGGAACAGCTTCCAGCATTTATTCCCAATAGTGCTCCTCTGAGGGAGCGCATGGATTTTCTCCAGTACGACAGCATCACTATTTTCCAAAAAAACCCTCAGCCCAACCCTGCCGTGACTGGCGGGGAGCCCTCCCTGCTCTGCACCCCGACCTTGAATTTTAAGCAATTGATCAAGAAAACACAGAACTGTTTCTCTTCCACTTAGGACTACTGAACGTGACTGATGTTTTTTAAAGGGCTCCTCTGCAGAGATGTTAATGAGGTCGCCTTGGATACTCAGCTTAAAACGGTGTCGCTTCAGCTTCTTTTATGTCAGCAATCAACAACAACAACAAAAAATACACAACAACCCATCAGCGGGTCTGCTTGAGGAGGGGTGGGGGACTCCTGGCAGCGACTGGAGCAGATAGCGGCTCACAGTCCACCTGCTGCCAGCAGTTCGGTGGCTGAGCCTCTCTGATTGTCTAGTAGAGCATCAACACAATGATCTCCATAATTATTATCTCCTTAAAATGGGGGAAAAAAAAAAAGACAGATAAAAAAAGCCTGATTTTTCCAGACATCCTATTGAAAGTGCCCCAGGAAAGGACTTCAAATTGGAAGCAGCAAGAGGTTCAGGGAGAGTGAGGGAAATAAAAGCAGTTTTCCTGTGTGAACAGAGGGGAGGCTGTGTGTCCTTAGGGAATTGTTTGCAGGGCTCAGAGACCCACTTGCATTACTGCTGCTTAATGTGTTACCATCCATCAGCTGAGCTGTGAGAGTGGACTATGTCCAGATTTAAAAAGCAGGGTGAAACATACTTGAAGGAGGAAAACAAGGCAGGTGCATTCAATGCTTTGATGATCTACCTAACACAGTGCTCACCATGTCTCCAAACAAATTACTCAGCTTCTCTGAACCTCACTCTCCCCACCTGTGAGCAAGGGTGAATTCAGTGACACATCTCACAGGCTTCATTGGAGCTTTGAAGACATATGTGGAGCCACTGATGGAAAGGTATGAGCAAGTTCAAAGGATTAGCTTTGGCAAACACCTTTACATATGAATAGAGATCAGACTGATTCCTCGATTAGCAGTTAGATTAATCGATTTACAAAGGAACTATATTTTTTTATAAAATTTTAAAAAATAATAAAAATTTATTATTATTACTTTATTATGTACTTACTATTCCACTTATCCAGAGTATATAATATGGAGGGAGTACTTCTCTATCCCTCACCAGCAGTGCCCAAACATGATGATGGAGAGCATCCTCAAATCCTGAAGCAGATTGCTATTGTGATGCGAGCATCCCTTTCCTGCGAGGACCTGCAGGTGAGCCTGGCACTGTATCTGGGATGTCAAAGCCCAGACTTAGATCATCAAACAACTCAGGTCGGCAGGGAACTCAGGAGGTCTCCAGTTCAAGCCCTGCTCAGAGCAGGGCCAGCCTCGATCAGGTTGCTCGGGGCTGTGCCCAGTAGAGGGTGAGTACCTCCATGGATGGAGACTCCACGACCCTTCTTGGCCTCGTCTCAGTGTTTGACACGTTGATGCTGTAACTGAGCTCAATTGCCCTGACTTGGGGCCTCAACCCACAGTCTCTCCCATGGACTTGGAAGCTCAATTTAAGCCCCTGCCTGACCTATTTTGGAGGTATACCTGTTTCCATTATGGTCTCCTGGATCGACCTTGAATCATGTTGTAGCCTTGTTTCCAGTCCTGTCTCTGGCCCTCTCTCCTGCTGCTCCTGACTAGACTCCCTGGATGCACCCTGGACCTGGTTCATTGCCTGGCCTTGTCTGGCACTGTTGACGAACCCTGTTACCATCACCATGCTCTGCCCACTCTGGTCAGGGGCTGCTGGACCGTGCCCTGGTCAGTGAGAGCACTGTCTGTGCTCAGGTCACCCTTGGCTCCCAGCTCATCCCCTCTCATGAAACAGTCCTGCTCTTGCTTTCTGACATGATCTGAAAGCATTTTTCCTTGTATCTACTGGGAATTTTCTGCACTCCAGCCTCGCCAATTGCCTCTCATCCTTCTGCTCTGCACCTCCAAGAGTCCTTCTGTCTTTCTACCCCTTCCTTCAGGTAGCTGCAGAAAGCAGTTAGACCTTCTGCCTGCTCTCCTCCAGGCTGAACAAACCCAGCTCTCTTCGCCTCTCCTCGTACCTCTTGTGCTTCAGCCCCTCAACCGTATTGGTGGCCTCTGCTGGACCTACTCCAATCTGTCAATGTCGTTTTTGTCCTAGGAAGTCCCAAACTGGACCCAGTGTATCAGAAGCAATCTCAGAAGGGCCAAACAAAGGGGAATTATCACTTCCCTTGATGTGCTGGCTACACTCTTGCTAACACAGCTGAGGGTGTAGTTAGCCTTTGCTGTAGACACAGTATCGACTCCTGTTCAACTCCTTATTTGCCAGGAATCCCATCTCCTTTTCTGCAAAGCTGCTTGCTATCAAGCTGCTTTCCGGCCAGCTTTCCCCTAGCCTGTCCTGTTCCCTCATGAGGTTATGCCATTAGGACTGTGCACTTGCATTCGTTGTCTGCCCTTTTGTCCAGTCTGTTGAAGCCCTCTGCAGCAGCTGCAGCCTCTTGGGTATCGAGTGCTTCCCTCCCTGCTGCTTCCTTTGGTGTCATCTGAAAATTTCCTGAGAGTGCACTTTGCCCAATTATCCAGGCCATCAGTAAAGCTGTAAAACAGTACTGGCCTCAGTACCAGTCCCTCCAGGATCTCACCAGTAACGAGTTGCAAAGTGGAGTTTGTACTGCTGATCATCACCCGTGAATGCAATAGTCCAACCTATCTTCCAGCTGCCTTTTTTTCTATTTATCAGGTCCGTGTCTCCCCAGTCTGGCTGTGAGGAGAGGATGCATTGAGGGCTTTACTACAGGCAAGGGAAACCACTTCCACTGTTCTTCTCTTATCCATGCCTTATCCACACAGCCAGTTTCTTGCCATTCAGGGTAGTCAGGTTGGTCAGGTGCGATGTGCCGTTTGTAGATCCCTGCTGGCTGTTCCCTTCTCATCCTTCAGGTGCTTGTCAGTGACTGCCAGGAGGATTTGCTCCATCGCTTTCCCAGGGACAGAGGTGAGGTTGGGCAGGTTGTGGTTCACCAAGCCCTCCCCTTCTTCCCCTGCTCGAAGCTGGGTGTGATGTTTGCCTTCTCCCACTCACCAGGAACCTCCCGATTGCTACGGTCTTCCAAAGAGATCAGAGAGCAGCCTTGCCAGGGCATCAGCCATCTCCCTCAGCATCCTCGAGTGCATCCCACTGGTCCTATGGACTTGTGATGTTCAGATGGCTCAAGTGTGTCATAAGTCAGTCTTCCTCTAGCACGGATAATGCCTCACCACTGCAGACTCCACTGCTAGGACCAGGGACCTGGGAGGTTTGAGGGCACACCTCAGCAATAACAACTGAGTCAAAGAAGGCTTTGAGTACTTCAGGTGCTCTGGGTCTGTGGTCACTAGGTCCTGCCCCAGTGAGCCGCAGGGCCACCTCTCCCTCAGCCTTTCTTCTGCTGCCAATGTACTTCTAGGAGCCTCCTCATTCCCTTTCGCATCCGTTGCTGGTTCCCACTGCAGCTGAGCTTAGTCTGTGTACCCCACACGACTTTTAGGCAATGCCTCTCCAATATTCCCAGGCTGCCTGTGCCCCCTTGCACCTTCTGTGTACTTCCTTCTTGCATCTGAGCTCAGTCAGGCATTCCCTGTTAAATGATGCTAGATTCTGCCCCACTTGCTTGACTTCCTCCAGACAGCAATGGCCCATTCTTGTCCTTGGAGGAGGTGGTCCATGAAGATGTACCAGCTCTCTTGGCCTCTTTGCCCTCCAGGGAAGTCTCACACAGGATCCTGCTAAGCAGATCCCCAAAGAAGCTGAAACCTGCTCTGCATCTGGGGTTGGGGTTCTGCTATATGCCTTACATCCTGATTTCAGTAGTTGAAACTCTGCCATCTCATGGTTGTTACAGCCAAGGCTGCCCTCAGCCTTCCCACTCCTGACCAGCTCTTCCTGGTGAGTCATGGCTCCAGCAGAGCACTTCCCCATGTCACCTCATTGATTACCTCAAGGAAATTGTCCTCAAGACACTCCAGAAATCTCCTGGACTACTTGTACCCAGCCCTACTGCAGTTCCAGGGGCACGGATGTTGAAGTGCCCCATGTGTACCAGGGCATACATTCATCAGGCTTTGTTCAGCTGGGTTCAGATCCCTGATAGACATGCTCCTACCTAGATCAACAGCTTTTCCATTGCACTGCTACTACTTACATAAAAGACTCATCTACAGCTTATGTTGATCCTGCAGTAGGCATGGTCTGTGTATACAATCAGAGTTGATCCTTCACCTAGAGACTCTAGTTTTCCTTGCCCAAATAGACAGCATGGTAGCAAGACAAAGAAACGTGAGACCACCAGGCGTCATTAGTCTGAAGGAAGAGAAAGTTGGATGTTACAGTGGTTTAGTTAAACTGCACTTAAAACAGTTGTACGGATAGTCTTACTCATCACGGAAAAAAGCTGAGTTTGATTTCTTCTCATTTATTGTGGACATGAGGTAAGCTAGGATAAGCGGAGGCTACTTGAATTCTGAACAGGAATGTCCACATAGACAGTTTAATGAAGTTTAGCTAATCCAATTTGCAAAGGTTAATTCAGATTCATTTTCCTGATTGTCTCTGTGTAGATAAGGCCAAGGTCACTTCCCCAAGGTCACTGGCTGAGTCAGGCGCAGAATCCAGACTTTCTCGCTCAGGAAGCGTAAGTCGCCATTTCTTTCCCGGGCTGATTTGTCCCTAGCCGTGTACTCCCTTCATATTCCCCTGTACAAAAGAAGACCATTTCTTCCACTTTCCTCAGTGAGCAGTGAGTATCACTGATTCTTGCTGTCCCCTTTTAGGCTGCAGATCACTATAAAGCCTTTTTCTGGGTGAAGTGTACCCACTGTTGCTGGGGCAATAGCTCACACTGGTGCTTGGAGGTGAATTATAGCACCCACTTTATCAGAGAGCCATAGCACACATACAGGAATTGATGATTTGCTAAAATCTTTCCTAGGAAGCCAGAACAGCCCATAGCACCTTGCTGGTAGAGGTGGGCACTTCCAAGCACTCCAACTGGCTGGCATCGTCAGATCTCCCAAATCCTTCTGGCGCTGCTTTTTCTAGCTCTCCTGGGCACTCATGTGCTTAACTACAGTTATCCAGAGTCTCCCAGCATAAGCAATAGCAACAGTTTAGAAAATGAACCTCCGCTTTGCGACCTAACCAGGTGCAGACTGGGATGGGACCTAGTGCTGGGGGACATTTGTCCCAGAGCTCTTTCAGCAGGGGTTCTCACCTCTGCCTCTCAGCATCTGGTGCTGGCCCCTGGCTGGCAACTGCAATGCCCCAATTGTTCATAAGGGATTGAGATCCAAAATGTAGATACTTTAGAGGATTTAAAAAAATATATATAATCTAACGAGAATTGAAGAGCTGCCTTCGCCTTAACTGAAAACTTTCCCAATGGAGTTACAACCCTAGAACAAGTAGCTTGCCCCTCCTAGTACATGATAAATGGATACAGGAGCTATTCTGAACAGCAGGCAATAGTGAATGGTTACATTTCCTTGGCCAAGATGAGGAAGCTTTAAGTAACTAGTTAAAAAAAAGGAATCAATAGAAAGTCTTTTCCCACGATCTTTTGCCATGAGTCCTTGGCAATAATTTCAGCACTCACTTCAAAGCATTGAGGTTTCTTTTCTGGGCTTCTTTCTACCATGGCAAAGGAGTTTACAAAAATAAGTTGCTTGAGCTCAGTAGCTGGCTGTAAGCTTGTTGTTCTACTTTAGGGCTGACTTGCAGTCCCCAAGTCCTTGTGTTCAGGGGTCTCTGCATGACAAGTCTTGTAACCATGATGTGTGTCCACATCTCTGGCCCTTTGCCATCATTAGAAGATCATTTCATCTCCTCGGGACTTCCTAGAGTGTTCTGCTGCCTCACAGCAATGCAGCGATCATTTCTGCTATTTTTCCAACATAGCCGTCCAGATCCTCCTACTCTTCCTCACCATTACAGCCTCTCAAGGCTCCTGTCTTAGACCTGAACTGACCTGAACTGTTCAGGGCTTGGTCCCTGCTGCAAGGAGTTTAGTGTGGGAAGCGAAGAATAAGACAAGAAGCAGTGGGGTCAGGGAGATGGGAGCGTGCAGGAAGCAAGGCTAAGTTTTCTGCCAGTAGCAATGAGAAGTGCTCTCCATCTTGCGTTGTCACTGCAGCCTTTCACTCCCAAGATCCATGGCGAAACTGGGACACCATCCAGTCAAACACAAGCTGTACTGGCCACATCTGCAAAGCAGTTTCAAGAAGCAGAGAAGTCTGCCAAACAGAGTGCTGAAGGTGTTGACGTCCTCTCTGTCCAGGGGAATCTGCCCATACCCTGCTAATGCATCTAATTTGCTGAAGAATTTGCCTCATTTCAGCAAAATTTTCATTCCTATTGGGCAAGTGGAAATGCTCCCTCTTCTTGGTCTTGTTCAGCTGCTCCAAGTTAAGGTAAAGTCCAAATCTGCCTTGCGGTTACTAAGAAGGGACCCAGCTGCTGCCTCTCCTCTTCATTTGGTGATGCCATCTGCTGCTACATTTTGTTGCTCTCCTCTTTTTCAGGTCTTAAGCAATTCACTGGGGGCACCTGGACAGCAGACCAGGTGTGCTGTTGGATCTATGTTGCACATATCGCTGAGGGACACCTCTTTCTAAGTGGGAAAGGTCAGCTGCCACAGTCAGCGGCCAGCATCCCTGTCTCGTCTCCCCAGCCTGATAGCTTTGTAACAAGTCTGAAATGGAGTCTGAGCTCATACCCCGATATCTGCAGGAATATCTTCACCACTGTTCCTCTCACTGGCCCCAGAAACATTAAAGGCAACCTCCAACTCTTCCTTTCCCTCCCTTTTTCTACCCAGCAGTCTATTCCTTTTTGTGTGTAGGCAGAACAAAAAAAAAAAAAAAAAGAAATTATATGAAGGGTCTTCCCCCTCCTCTTTTACAACTCTTCTTTCCAAAAGCCTCCTTTGAGGCAAAATAAGCAAATGGGAATCAGATACTCAAGGAGGTGAACTTACCTTCACTTTGGAAAGATGGCTTTGAGCCACATCAGACTATTTCTGCTTGGTGAAGAGAGAGCTAGTCACATTGCTCTAATTGAGTCACATATGATTTGTAGCATCATATTCTGTTCCCAGTTCCTCATGTTACCCCAGTGCAAAGCAGGACTTCATTTCTTCTTGTAGTCCTAACAGGCTACTCCTCCAGCTCCTGTGTGCTTGGGAACTGAAATCAGGATGCCAGAGTGTCCTCCTGACACTAGTGCTGTAGATTGTCCTGTGATAATTTTTCCCTGTCTTGCAGGAACCTGCATGTCTCTGGACGAATTTATATCCTAAGACATGGATATACATGCAGATCACTGCGCACTAGGTGCTGTAGTAATTGCTCATCTGTATGTTTCTGCCCAATGCTAAGTGTCAAGTAATTCATACATTCCTCTCCTCGGTCAAACCACTGTGAGCTACTCACTGTCCAGTGCGTGCCCAGGTACCGTGGAGTGGCTGACTTGCTGAGAGCTCACCCTCCGCCTTACCTGCCTGGTCCCTTCTCCATGTGGCACCTCCACATCCCCCTGGGATCAGCCAGGCAGGCTCCGCTGGAGGCATCCCCGTCCCTCTCTCTCACAGCAGCGCCATTTTGCATTTGGTTTCTCTGGGTGCATTGCTGGTAAACTTCCTTGACACAGTCCTTTCCACGTGCCCTTCCACTTCAAATGCATTTATGTACTGTCTGTGCATGCTGTTACAAGGCAGTGGGGCTCTTCTGCAGTTGCAGAACATCTGAAGAGCATGTACAGAAGAGTTCATATAGCAAACAATCAAGTGTAATTTTTTTACTTAATACAGGCTAAGGAGTAACTCTAAACACAACCCTTCATTAGTGTCTGAACTGTTGGTCCTTTCTCTTTTGACCTGAAACATCAGATAATATTTAGGTTCCTGAAGAATTCTTTTTTTACGGGAAGGGAAAATATTAATAAGATATATTGGGTCAATCCATTTTATTATGATGAATACAAGATCCTATTTCTTGAGTACGGTTAGACTCAAAAGTCAGGATACAGTTTAGGATGCAGTTTAGGATGCAGTTTAGGTGCTCACTGCTTCCCAGAACCTGTCCCACGTGCTCAGTCCTCTTCCCGAGACTCTGTCCGTTAGCTCCTTCCCATGGCCATAAGAGACTGCCTCGTTTGCAGGCTTTTTCTTGATTACTTGCATTGGCAATTCCACCTGACACAACATAATAATCCTTGTGTTTGCTGTTGAGCTACCTGGATAGGTTCTTCACAGTGCTGCCAGTACTGAATGGTGGGCTCCAATGTCTTCTCCTGTTGTTGCACAAAGGCACTTCTTCCATTGACCTGGGCCAGGTCTGTGAGCATCTGTAAATTGAAGCATACCTGATGGAAGTGAATAATATGTTCTAGTATAAAAATATCTCCTTCCAGGAGACCCCATGCAATAGGGAATATTGATTCTTTGACCCCCATTGTGAGAGCGATGACTTTCAAAGGATTGTGAGGAGTAAGCATCACTTCCCAGTTGTCTAAAGGAAGGGGAGTTTTGTGGCTGAAATGTAGGATGAGAAACTAGCAGGTCTGGGGTCTATTCTAGACCAAATGTGGCCTTTATGAGGGCTGGGATTTTTCAAGAACACTCAGCACTGCTCCAGTTCCTCTGTGAATGAAACTGCCTCTGATCGTAACCAAGAGAAAACCCTATGTGCTTCTGCTTACCATCTTTAAAATGGATCAGACTCTGCCGACCTGCTCCACAAACATGATGTGTCTGTGCTGCTCAGTCACTGTATAAATCATCACCTTTGAAAAGCCTAGGTAGGAAGGAACAAGACCTGCAGCAGTGCCCAGTGCTGGGCAGCTGGCAGGAGATCTCTTGGGACCGAATTTCAGTGCTTTGGAGATGGTGGAGCCAAGGGCAGCTAGGAATGGCCGGGCACTTCCCAGCATGAGGCCCAGGATACACAGCTGAGCAGTGTCAGAGGCAGGCAGTGGGAATTTCCCCCTCCCGAAGGAGGCCCTCCAGCTCACAGGCTCCGGGGGTAGTTTTTCCACTGTAGGATTGGGAATACCTGTGGGCTGTCACCTGGGATCTCATGTACCAGGGAGCTCTCTGCTTTCAGGGGCTGGACACCCTCTCTAGGAAAGTCAGGGCTGCCAAAGCTGAGGTCATCCCAATCATTAGTTATCTTGCCAGTGCAAGCTTTTCACAGACCTGTGAGAGGTTCACACTCTCAGGCCACCTGAAACATGTCCTGGTCCCTCGAGTGATCCAGTGGCCTGTAGGAGGTGAGGCTGAGCTCAGTTCTACAGGGGGATTTTGATTTTTCAAGTTGCTCGCTGCTGTTTGCCCTTAGCAAATGGATCGGGTCTGCTTGCTGCAAAACATTTTTGTGTACTGTTAAATAGCTGCATCGTCCTGCCCCAGAGCTGAGCGCGTTTCAGCAGGAGACCGAGATCCTCCCAGTGCCAGCTGCAGCCCTCAGTCCATGCACGCACCGGTCCCTGCCAGATTGCACTGAGAGTATAAAGGAGAAGCAAGAAACTGGCTCCTCGACTGGTATTTGTTTAGTTTACAAAGCCTCTTTTGCAGAGTTTCCTATCCCGATTGGCCAGCGTTGCCAGGCTGTCCCAGCGCCGCTCTGCTGCAGAGCCCAGGGAGAGCGGAGCAAGAGGGAGGCGAGCCGGGTGTCTCTTTGAGATGGGGCTGGCACTGAATGGGGACACTGGCAGCGCAAGACCGCAGCACCCATGTCAAGGAGTTCCTGTGTTGGATGCTCGCTGTTTAGCCAGGATACGGCTTTGCTGGCCCATGCTGGAAAGCTCTGTGTGCTACCAGGGGCAGGGGGAATTTGCCATCCTCTGTAGCTGTCATGGATGTAAAAGCTGAGGGAGCCTCCTCTTCAGGTCTTGCAGTGGGTCCCTGTGCTTGGGACCACAGATTGTACCCCTGCACCCCACAGCACCCTCTGGCATGGCCGCAGCGACCGCTGCACACGCCAGCATGCCCAGCAGCTCTCTAGAGGAGAAACGCAGCTGGGTCATGGGAAGCGATGGTCGCTGCTGTGCAGCACAAGCCTGCAGCTAGCATGCACACATGAGGCTGCTGATGCACAAGTGTCTTTATTCCTCAATTCTGTTTTTGGTCACTGGCTTAAGCGATGCAAAAGATTGTTTCCCACCATATTTCCAGGGTGTTTTTATTGAATGGCGTTTTGCTTTGGGTTTCGGTAGATCGTGGCTCATCTTCTGTCTGGCCTTTGTCTCCAGGCAAGGCTGTGAGCTCCCGCAGATGGGGACATCTCCAGTGAGGTGCGGTGCCTTCACGCAGTCCTTGTTCAGGGCAGTGTGCTCATATAAATGATCAGCATCACGTAGACCCCGTGGGCTTTGAATTTTAACCTTGTTTGCTGTGGGGAGGGGCCTGCCGGACTTTGTAGCGTAACGATCCGCCTCTGATGGGCAAGCCGTTGGTCCCTAAGGGAAGAACAAAGGAAGATCTTTCTGATTTGAGGGGGAAAGGCCAGTGCTATTTATTTTACAGCTCTGAGGAAATAAATAGGGGGGCAGAGCCCAGGACAATTAAAATATTGACTGAACATGGATGACATCTGAGAGATGGGTCTTTTTTATTTTAAAGCCTGCAGACAGGGAAACAAGCTGACATCACGTGAGATTTTAGAAATACAGCTGATGAGAGGCCTTCTGCATGGCAACTCCAGTACAAACCAAGAAAGGGCAGCTCAGTCTGGTCTCATGTCCACTCAGGACTGCTGCCTTCCCTGCCAGAGCCTTGTGCTGTGCCCCCCAGCAAGCCGCTCAAGTAGAAATGCACAGTCTGTTTCTCTCTTCTGAGGCTGCCCCAATGCACAGCCCAAGATCTCTGCGCCACCTCGTCACTGGGTACTGAGGGGATACAAAGGGTCTGGAGTGAGGGGGGCTAACCAGCATGGAGTGCATGCTGAATCCTATCGCCTGTCTTCCGTTGGGTTAAATACTGTTGCTGACCTGCTCTGCAGCCGCTGAAAGTACCAGGAGATGTGTTTTAGCATCAGGCTGTATTCCTAGAGGGGGGCTGCCACTACTTACGAGGCAGGGGATGCGGGGGTGGAGGGCTGTGAGGCGTGGAAACCGTCGCAATGAGGTGGAGGACAGCACCAGCGTTACCGCAGGCTTTGGGGCTGCATGTCCCTCCTCCTGCCCGAGGAACGCAGGGTGCGGAGCCTGCCAGGCTGCTCTCTGCGGGGACGGGAGCGGGAGGGGGTATGGGGATGATGATTCCTGCTGCTGGCAGTGCTCCCAGTCCCAGGAGAGATCCCAGTGCTGGAGCCCAAGGAGCCCCATCTCCCAGCCCTGTGCCCAGGGGGAGAGATGCAGCTCCCGCTGGCTGCCTCCCGTGGGTGGAAGGGCTGCGCTGGCTGCCCGGGAGGTAGTCCACCTCGGGGAAGGATGCTGCGGAGGGAGGAGAAGCTCCGGCACAGGAGCTGACAGGGCAAAGCTGCTGGCAGGCGGCTGTCTACAGGGTGGCTGCAGCACTGCAGCATCAATTAACCTTTGGGGAACTTCTGCCAGTGCCACTCAGGCGTAGCAGCGGCTCTGCCGTAGCCGAGCGATGGGGCGCAAACCTGCCGTGGTGCCGCATGGAAGGCTGCAGCGAGACTACAAAAGCCCGACGAGGAGCCAGCCACCTGAGCCGAAGTGCCTCTGTCTCGCTCACCAGCCTGCGCTAAGTGCTTTTATCTCCTCTTCTTATGTTTACGAGGGTGGCTTTCTCCTTCGCGCGGTGGCAGTGCTGCTGAATGCTAATGGAGAGCGAGTGGCGGCTGCCCTCCGCAGTCCTTGGCAGGCAATTTCCTCAGGGCCAGGCCCCTGACCCTGCTGGCTTTTGCTGGCTCTGCAGGGAGAGTGCGACCACTGTCCTGCAGCCCTGCCCGTACCCCCTGCCAGCACTGTTCCTGCCCCGGCACCCACCCAGCTCCGTGGGGCAGTGCCGAAATAGCAATTCCCCCCGAGCCAGAGGGACCGTGGGAGGTCTCAGTCCTTGCTCATGCCTGTGGTCATGCAGCACAGATGCCTCCGCATCGCAGCCTTGCCAGAGCCAGCGAGGAGGCCATGCTGGTGGAGCTGGGGCTCTCAGCCCACTATGTTGGCCCCCAGGCAGTGGTGAGATCATGGTTCCTGCAGCTCCCTCCGGTGAGCACTGTGCTTTGTGTGTACTTGAGGCACCTCTGGCCGTCTGGGAACACCCCTCTGGTCTGGGAGGTTAGTGGGCAAAATGGTATGAGAGGGGAAGAGAGAGAAAATAACCACAAGGTTTTCAAAAGAGCAGCAGTACCAGGGAGGTGTCCTATAGGGAGGAGTCTGGCCAGGCTTGTCCATAAATCATGTGTGCTCCTGCACACGACCTCTCCTTGGCCTCTCAGCTCTGCTCTTCAGGGAGCAAGACACTGCTTGGCCAAAGCCCTCTGAGGTGGTCAGGCATCAAAATCCTGGAAACACGGGCTAAAACCGGGCCCTGCATCCTGGTGGGGTCCTTCGTCCCAGCCTGATACGGTGACGCTGCTGTCAGTGCCTGGGGAGCAAGGGGACAGCCAGGGTTAGCCCAGGCACCTCTGGCACATGCTGCTGTCACGGCAGATGCTGTGGTAGGGATGCACCGTGCTTCCCACGGCCGCCCCCAGCCACGCAAGCAGCAGCAGGAACGTCCCTCTTTCACCCTCAAAGAGACTGACTCCTTCAGGACCAGGGAGACCATAAGAAATCAGGGGTTTGTGGTAGGGATGTGGGATCCCCTGGATCCCATATCACCTTTCCCAAGGGCAGCCACCCCATGAGTTATCAGTTCAGCCGGGGCAACGCTGCCAGCACTCTCCCTCGGCTGCGCCCAGCCCCTGCCTCCGCTCCCTGTTTCCCTGCATGCAGCTCTGCTGGGGCAGCTTTCCATACACGCTCCGAGGGAGCCATTTCCATGCTGCAGGAGCCAAAAGGCTGCAGCAGCACCTGGCTTGCTTCAAGTGCCCAGCCTGGAGATGCCTTGCAGCCGTTGCCTGCACCCAGGTCCTGCCAGGCGCCTGCCTGCGTGCGTTGTTTCATGGAAAGGGCTACACCAACCACTTTTCCTATGATCTCACCCTGGCCAGCGCTGTGAGTCATTGGAAACCTGGTCCCTCTGGGGCTGAGCCAGAGCTGGCTGAACCGACGGAAAGACCACCGAGGCCTTTGGGACCAGCCTGAGCTCCAGTGTTGCAGGGGGAAGGCTGCATCCCTCACGGTGGGGGACAGCATGTCCCCCCGCTGCCCCATGAGGGCAGAGGCAGGGCTGGGGTCAGCTCTGTGGGAAGCACCAGGGGTGCTGCCACAGCAGCTCTGCCTCTCCTGCATCCCTGAGCCGCCAGCAGTGGTGATGCTGCATCCTTGGTGAGGAGCTCGGCTCCCACAGCACCGGGGTGGAGATCCAGCCCAGGCCCTGACGTGCGCCGTCCTTGGCGTCCCCTCTCTTGCCAGATGGTGATTTATCAGCCCCTGGGGAGGGGAAGCTGAGGAGCAGCGGGGCGGCTGTGTGGCTCTGAGGAGCCGCGAGACTGCCACAAGGTGGTTTCCAGTAAGGACAGCTCATTTCTTCCAGAGCATCTGAAGACATGAGCTGGAAATATCTCTGCCCGCCCTTTGTAACCAGCAGCCATGGCAAGGCTTCCCCAAGGTGGGGCTGGGCTTTCGCTATCATGTAATTACTCACGCTATGCAGATGTTTTCCGCGTGCCTGGTAATAAGCAGCTGAAAAGACAGCTCATTTACTGGCAGTAACAAGGAAAAAGCAAAGCTATCTTTCTGTATAGCTCCACTCCTGGAGATTTGTCCCCTCCACCTCATGAGTTAGGTGGTGCTGCTTATTCTAGAGACTCCCACGTGCCCCGGTATATCCTTGCCCCAGCTCTGCAGGGAGCATCTGCTGCCCAAGAGTCCTGGTGCTTGTATCGTAGTGGGTGTCTGCCTGCAAGGAGATATCTGCCAGACTGGGAACTACCCATGAAACCTCACTTTGCCCACCAGTGAAAACACTACAGGGAGGTTCCAGCCTCTGCCTTGAAGGACATCAGTGCTTTGATGATGTACAGTGACATTTCTGATTCCACACGAGTAACCTAGGCAAAGCTACCCACATTGGTATCTGGCCTGGGATAATGCAAATGAGGCAAATAGGATCTGGGACCTTTAGTGCTCAGGGCCTTACCTGAAAGATGGCAGATGCTAGGTGGCACATGGTCTTTGTCACCATGGTGGGACACAGATTCAGCACTGACTGCTTGCAAAGAGTATAAACTAATGAAGTGCATATTTACTTGGAGACATGATGTTTATGGGGTAAGACTGTGCTCTGCAAAGATCCTGTGTTAATGGTACCAGGATCTAAGGAAGAGCTAGATTCCTTTCCCAAAGCATTCCTGGCAGCCTGATCTGTTCTTCCTCTTAGCCTTCCTGTGGAAGAACATACTCTGAAGTCTACAGAAGACGTCACCCTTAGATGGAGTTTGTCTAGATGGCTGTGGCTCTACCAGAGAGGCTAACAGGTATCCCCCAGACCCAAACAGTCTTTTCCTACTGACTTCTAGGCCATGTCCCCAGTGGCATTGTGGTCTCCTTCTCACCTTCCCCATCTATCACTTTCATTTCTACTTCTGCCCTAGGTAAGGTGATCAATTTTATACTCCTGGAAAAAAATAGTCTGAAGGGGAGAGCCTTGAGCTCTGCACTCCAGAACTGGAATTTGACCTTAAGTATCACAGTCATCATCTCTAGGGAAAACCAGCTGGTTTCCACCAGGTTTAAGGTCCAACTGAAGGCGGGAGGTGAAGGGCAAGAACAGGAAGAGGCAGAAATAGCATAAACTCAAATACAAGAAGAGAGCAGCTTGGTGTGTATTCTTCTGCTCTCTTCCTGTAAGACATCGGTGTTGGGCTGTACTTGGCCACATCAAGTGTTTGCCTCCCAGCTCCTGTTTTCATTAAAATGCCAAGCAGTGGGTTCACTGAAGCCTAGGTCTAGTTATGGTTGTTACTCCATGTCTGTATTCTAAGAAATGGATAAAGTTCCCTTGTCCATAACTAGTCTTAACATCTACCCCATTACTGGTGGGAACTACATCATTTTTCCTCCATAGTGAAGAGTGCTGAAACACCCCAAAATCTCTCTCTCCATCCTGGTGGTTCAGTCAGAATGCTCTAACAACATTACAGGGGTCCGGTTGCTGATAACATGGAGTCTGGCACAGCGATGGACCAAGGCCATGTGTTGACTGATTTAAGCTCCTTTAAAATGATGCAGTATGACATCATTATTATATCATACTGCTGTCACATATGTTGGTTTTGGTCTGAACAGAAACTGAGTTTCCAGACAGTAGTATATCTTTTAAAACTAGAATTAGCTAAATGCTTGTCATAATAAGTTTATTAATGCTGCATACAAGCAATAATTGCTTCAGCTTCTTATGAACTTCGTAAAATTTTGTGCGTGTGTGGCTTCATCTACAGCTCAGGCTGCTTTTTAATCTGTATCCCACAACTACACAGCAGCTGGTCCTTCAGCCGCCTCTCAGGGATAACTGCATATTTGCAGTATATCCCAGAAATTCATGGTGTCACACATACCATGGCTTTGGAAGTTTGCAGATGGTTCTTATGCTGGACACTATGGTTGCATTAAGTGACATTTTGCCCCAATGGACTGACAGTTGGAAAGTTACCTTTCAAAATTGGAACAGCTTCTTAAAGCTCTGGCAAGTGATGTTTTAAGAACCTCCTCTTCTTAGACCATGGACTGTCATAGTTCTTCCATCTCTCCTTATCCTTCCAGTTCTAGTTGTCTAATACTTGTATTTCAGAGATGTTCACTAGCAAATGATAACAGGTAGGGCCACTTGGTGAGCATACACTCTATTGCATGAGCAGGTGGATGTTCCTGTCCACAAGCAACAGGGCTGATCCAGCCACAGTGGCCATTGTGGTGTTACAGGAAAAATCCTAGAGGTATGTTTTTAGTCTTTGAAGGATTGCCATCAATGGCTCATTAGGTTTATTGAGGCAGCCGTGATGTTGTCAAACACACTCTGCATGCCTACCCTGTTTTGCAAAGAACAAAACTATGTCACAACCAGTTAATGCACGGAGAAGTGGCTTTTTCATGGCCAATGAACGTCAGGTTGGCCTTTTCCATGCCAAGTGTGATAGGGAATCCTAAGTTTTCTAGTTTATAGCCAATGAACGTCAGGTTGGCCTTTTCCATGCCAAGTGTGATAGGGAATCCTAAGTTTTCTAGTTTATAACCATTGAAGTGTCAAGAAGTACTACGCTGCTAGCCTGGGTCCGGACACTAACACAGCAGACCTCCCGGGCCTGTAGCCGTCATTTCTGTACTGAAGTCCTGCTGTCTGGTTTGCCACATTACAGGGCACAATCCTTGAGATGTTGTGAAGTGGTGACGCAATACATTTTGACTGGTTTTAGCTATGACTCTGTTTTGCTTGGCTCTTTAAAGTTCTCCCTTATTAAACTTGCCAGATATGGAAAGAGCTCTTTTTACTCTTGTTTTGACAGTGGAATGGATGCCAGCTTGGGGGAAACACTATAAATATCCTTGAGTCCTTTCTGTGATCCCTGGTGTTAGTATTTTCTGGCAGTGCTTACAAGAGTATCTGATTGATAAGCACTCAACACAATAGTGAGTCCTGACACATTTTTAAGTGTTTACAGATGTGGGAGATAACCTTGTCTGATCATCTTTGAATGTCAGGTTGAGGGCTGGACATCATAGTTTTTTGATAACCATGACTCCATAAAGATCCACCATATCAGTGAGCCACAACTCAGCCAAGTGTTCACTTCATTTCCAAAATGCTTTAGAAGATTATCTTCACAGCTTCATCTATTTATTATTTTTAGGAGGGGATGGAGGATAACACCGGTTTTGGTGGCAAAAGACCTCTTTTATGTCACTTTCTAGATTCTGACAGATAATTAAAGACAATAAAGCCATTTGGTTTTATGGGAAAGGTTACTGGGGTCTTTTGCAAGTGATCTTTTGGGATATCAGATGTGAAATGGGTTCTTAGAAAATTGTCCCAATTGACAGTTTACTCCATTTCATGGGTCTTTTAGTCACAAAATCACTGTTATGTTTCTGACTAACACTTCCAATTATCATTAGATTTTCATTTGCTGTGGAGAGTGACCTGCAAATCCACTGATCTCTATGTTCTTCAATAATATTAATGAAGAAATATTTCCAAGGAGTTTTTCCTAAAAAGCGATTATTTGCTCAAGTTTGCTGTGAGTGAGGTGTCAAAAGTGCCTTTGAAACACCATTTTTAAAGCTGTAGTCAACAGTAGAACCTATGCTCCAGAAAGACACGCCAGAAAGTCAGCACACAGACCCTATGGGGGGCCATCTGACTAAGTATCCACCTCTGCTGTAAGCTCATTACCTTCACCTCCCTCTACAGCCAACGGATGTAGACGTCTCCTGTAGTGAGCACTGAAGGTGTAGGAGTAGGGGGGCTTGAAAGATCCGTAGCTATTCATCAGTTGTTATGCTCTCCCTCACTTAAATGTCTGTTAGGAATGTCCTACGGATATGTACACCCTTGTTTTTTGTCTTCCAACAGACTAGCAATGCCCCTAAGCCCATCTCCTGACTCCAAGCAGCAGCCATGAGCAGGAGAAGAGATCAAAACATCATCTTCCTGCCCGGCTTGCGTGGCCCCAGCAGGATCTCCAGTTCTGCGGCATGCCCTGCATGCAATCTGGCTGCAGGCACGCTGCTGGTCAGTGGCTCTCCCAGGCAGACGGAGGCTGTGCTGATGGATGAGGTGCTGGGAGCACATTCTGTGGGGACTGCAGGCACGCTCCAGGTGGTACAGGGCTCTGGTTTTGAGAGCCTGATTCTGTGGCCACTCACTTCTCCATTACCCCAGCTCCCTGCTGCTGAGTTGTTGGATTTTCTCCTGATGGTGACTGGCTTCAGACAGAGCAGAATCTGCCCTTGGTGTCTGTATTTGAAACCTAATCACAAGTGCTCAGTTAGCAACAGTCCCCTCCCCTCCCCGTACTCTTCAGTGCACTCCAGAGCATTGTAATGGCTTAAGATGATGAATACTATGCAGACAACACACCCAGCTGTCCAAGCAGACAGTCAGCGGAGAAATGAAGATATGCCTGCCTAAGTAAAAGTTTGATTAATTGCATTAATTAGGCCCTAAGGTATGGTTCATAAAATAAGAGTACAACTGGTGTATTGGATTGGGGAATTGACTATGTGACAGGGAACAAACAGTGGCGTGAACAGGAACTCTTCTCTGTCTGGAATGGCATGATAAATTATCAATTAAATAATGGAGAGTGACAAAGCTGCAGTCTGTAATAGGCGACCTCCCAGCCATTGTTGTGGCCGGCCCGGGTGGGTGACTCGGCGAGGTCTGGCAGTCTCTCTAGCGTGGCCATGCAAGCTTGTTTTTCCATGGTCCCGCCAGCACAGTGCTGGGCTCGTGATCCTATCTGCACCGCAGGGCATTGCAGCCTCCTGGGGTGAGTGTGGGCCGCTGCAGTCCAGGAGCCGCTGGGCTCCTACGGGGACCGTACTGGAGCTCTACGCATTCACGTGGCTGCTGCTCTCTTCCTGCCATGGCAGCAGGACCACTTTCCACTGGGCAAAATGGTGAAGAGGTATTCATTCATCCCAAAGGCACTGGTTTTACCTTTCCTGTAGGCCACAACCCTCTCTTCGCAGTGTGTCTCCATCCTTTGGCGTCACCATATTTGCTCACCATGGTGCTGCCCCAGTGGGAGAGCCATGGGGTAGCTCAAGCACAATGTCCAGCAGCATTTCCCCTCCCAGATCCTAGGACTTTGTGCCAGGCCTTTGTGTGGTCACAGCTGTGGCTTCCTCATCCTCTCTCTTGTCCTTGCTGCTCTGAATGATGAGAATCTCACTGCTGCAACTCCATGGGGACTTGCCTGCTGCCCAGACAGGGGCTCGTCTTCACCGTTATAGGTAGAGGTGGGTGGATGGTCTGTGTTTGTGGTGTGCTCCACAGCATCCACTTCCCATTTACCACCTGAGTGGTTAAAGAGTTGCCGATACTCCAGTCTGGACTTGCTCTCACCAATCTGTCGAATGCTGCTTTCTCTCCTGTCCCAGGCGACTGCTGACATGTGTGTGCCGCAGACGCAGCTGTGCAGGAGGAGGCTTTCCAGATTCCTCGTTACCAGTTGTTATTAATGACTGTGCATTTCCATCAAGCCAATAGCAGACTGGGACAGATGTATCCCCTGCCCCAGAAAGCTTATGAGAGATACTGCCTCCCCAGTGGCACTGGTTCACAGTTTCTTCTAGAAGAAGGTTCCTTCAGGATTGTTTCCACCAGCTCTCACTTTCCACAGCATTTTCTCACATTCTGCATCATTTTCTGTTCCAAGATTTGTTCCATTATTATTTTTGGTATCACGTAAAGGCCTTGGCCGAGATCTAGGCTGCACTCTGACAGCACAATACCTATATGTAATGAGAGAGCAGGCTTGTCGCCAGTGCAGTTGGCACATATGATACGGGGAACCCCAGGGGAACTTCAGCACTGACAGCAACAGCACAGGAGGTGGTGTGGGCTGAGTGGCTCAGCTCCCTTACCTTGGGGAAAGGTCACTGTAAACAGAGGAGGGGCTAAAGGCAGGGTGAGAGCGGAAACCTAGCAGGGAAATGATCGCACAGTTCCACCCTGATGAATGGCTGAGTCGAGAAGATGTGCCTGGTCATTAGTTGTGTTGTCTCCATAGTGGGTGTCCAGATGATGCAAGACATTGCCTGAAGGTTTCTCTTGTTGCATCCCCTTAGCAGAGTGGGATGTTGGGAAAGTGGCAGCTCTCTGGTGCTTGGTGTCTTGTTCATTCTCAAACCATCATCAGGAACATCTCCTCTTACATCCTGTCTATCAGACTTCTCAGTCATCCATCTTGTCTGTTCAGAGAGGACCCATTCAGACAGACCAACACTGACCCCAGCTGTCATCCAGAAACAAGGGTAGCCCAGAGCTTACTGAAATGGACACAGTCTGTTTCTCCCTCTCTTCCTTTCCTCCCTCCTCCACAGTCCGACCTTTTCTGCTTTGCCTGAGCTCCTGTGCTTCATTGCTCTGGACGGAGCACAGACAGCAGCTTGGGACAGAGCAATCACAGGCATTAGTGTTTACTTTGTGCATGCTTAAGAAGGACAGATTCTTCCCAAAATTAAAGAAAGAAACAATTCCTGGTCTAGTAGTGCTTATGGTTGCCATGCTGTAATGAGTGAAGATCAGAAACAGAAGGAAAGATAGAGGAAGACAAGAGCTATAGCGATGGGATCTCATTCACTTGGGATCGAGGCACATCTCTGTGGCTGATGTAAACATATCTCTATCAGTTATCTTAATGACTGAGCAGCACCGGGAACATCACGGTATTTATGCTTCCCTGTTCTTTCTTTAACACACTCTCCCTTTCTATACGATTTTTGGAATTACAAGTTGTGGACTATTCACCCCTTTCTCTTCAGCTTCCTCCAAGTCCTTTGTGTGCCATTCTCCCAAGCTAAGCAGGGCTGTAATTTCTGGATGACTTTCTCCTATCACTGCTGGTGACACCATCAGTGCCTTGTCTCTGCCTGTCTCTGACATGATTTCAGCAGGTTGCTCTTTGTTCCCTGACAGATCGGTTACTAGCGGGGATATTTGCGCAGCAGTGTCCCTATCCTTTTGAATATCAGTGAGTTTCTGGCACGTGAACTTGGGGAAGGGTGGCTGCTCCATGAATTTCTCTCCTCATCTGGTGGTTTGGTTGTAATAGCTATAGCACAGGCTGTAGACGGGATACCAAAGTATGGATCCATTAGAAATTAACACACTAGTAGATTATCTTTCCATTTTGCTTTGAAAAACCCCCACTCATTCTGCAATTGTAAAACCACAGTTTCTGTTAGAGATGCTATACACACTCTTGGGGAGATTGTTGTTCTTGTCTCATCAGACTTCTTGCATAACAGGGCACAGAATCTTACCCTGACTTTCATACGTGATGCTCAGTAAACTCGCAGTTGAGGTTAAGCATGGCTCTTTGAAAGATGCCCAGTCTAGAAGTTTTGGATGAGTCTATTTCCAACCGCAAACAATCTGGTAGACCATCCCTCTATTCAGCAAATGAACTAGGCTTTTAGCTTGCTCTTGGAAACATGGAAATCTACTGGCAACAGGCATGCTACAGCAAGCAAATCTATAGTTGATTCATCTGTCTCTCTGCTCTTGCTTTGGGTCCCCCTAGTGAGACAAGCGGCTGGAAATTTGATTGGTGTCATCACAAAAAGTGGTTGATGTTTAACAGAAAGCTGTGAGAGCCCAGCTGCGCCTGGCTGCAGCTAGTACATGTTGCCTTTCTGTGCTCCCCTAGACCAGTGGCCCCGCTCTTCTTGGCGTCCCACAAGCAGGCCTGCCCATCTGTGCCTGTTCTCCAAGAATCCAATGCATTAGGACTTCCTACAGGGCCCTGTGGCACCTACTGCTGGTATCACTGCACGTGGCTGCCCTCCAGAAACTTGTTGTCGGCTGAAGCCCTTTGGGGTAGCGCTCCTGATAGTCACAACGAGCCAACGCTTGCTGCTGCAGGACAACCAGCAGCCGTTGTGTGGCTGCAGTTCAAGTATCCTGAAAACAGCGTAGGCTTCCACAGGTCTGCACAGGCTGGTGGGAACACTGCGGTGATTGCACCACACTGGGCGTTGTGCTGGTTGTCTTGCACATCTTTTTCTTCGCCTCTCCTGTTTGCACCATTCAGACACGACTTGATAACAGCCAGGGAGCCTCCTTCACCCTCCTCAAACCTCACCTGGGACAACTGCATAGGGTTGCCACCTTAACCAAGCAATCACACACATCTACCCTTGTTCTGGCCTCCCAAAGGACCCCCCCCACAGATGCCTCCACAGAGCTGGTGACAGGCGTGGGCTTTGGGGTCTGGCAGATGAGGCACATCTCCTAGCCTTATCAATCCCTCACTTCTGATACCAGCCCCAGAGGGAGTTCCTGTGCCAGGGCACTTTTTGGGTGGCAGACCAGACGAAAAGAACCATGATCAAATGCAGCAATCCCCGCCGCCCTTGCCTCATACATGGCAGCTGGTGGATTCGTTGTGAAATGCCATCCACTGTCCTGTTTATTCCAGATGAAAGTCTCTTCTCCAGGGACTCCTTCCCCAGGCGGAATACTTCATTTGTGTAAGTACTTCAGAAGGAAAGGCAAGCAGCACTGAAACTAAACCCTGCTCTCTCATCATTGCTGAGGAGTCCAGCTAAAGCTGCTATAGCACCCCTGCTTTACTTTCCAGGAGGAAAAGAGATCCTTCCCATGGCAGGGAGACAGCTCTGCCAATGTTTCCTTCTCATACCTAGCACTGGCAGTAATTTCAGCTGTGGCAAGATTCATCAAAGTTAATCATCTGACCCTCATCTACATGAGATAATTTTTCAGTGAGCAGAATTTGCCAGTAGCCTCAGCTGGCATCACGCAGACCAACATGAGCAAATCACATCCTGTTCCAGGTCTGGCTTTCCAAATCCCAAGCAGGGAAAGAGAGCAGCGGGCGTCAGATCCTGAGGAAGACCTAGATTCAATTCAGCGCTTGGTGTTCGGCCATACGGCTGCCTCAGGTAGCTCTTCAGCGAAAATCTGACAGTCCCTAAAACTTCACGAACACTTCTGGCCCTGAGCGGCTGGCGTCTTGCAAAACCTTCTGATCTGACAAGTTTGCCAACATCCTGAATGGTGAACATCTCATGGGGTAGGCGGTTCTTGGGAGGCTTCCATGCATCTTCTGTCGTCTCTGAAAACCTGTCTGAAAAAAATCGGTCTCCTTCTGGCTTTGCATTCAGCCCGGCACCAAACCTATGGAGGCAGGTTCAATTGGAAAGGTCCCATCTCTGCAGGGGTTTTGAGCCAACCTTCTGATTTGATGTGAACAGTATGTACGAATGCCACTGAATGACATGTTTCCATGATAAAGAGTGTGGTGATGAAATTCTTCTGCGTGCCAAGGATGGAAACAAAAAAGTCGGTGGGCAGCTGCAACACATCACAAGAGCTGGAAAACAAAACCCTTTCTGATTCCCAGAGCAGTTCTCGAGGTACTTGGAAACCTCAGATTCCTGCCCCCTGCGAGGGACCTGCACTCCCCAGGTACACATAAAAGCAGACGGGCACTGTCGCTGTATTAAAGCTGAACAAATACTCCACACAGAATATGTTCATATAGGGAGATATAGTTTGAGTGACAAAGGCTGATAAATCATTCTCTGGAGTTTTTCCTCTTTGCTTGGCTTCTTCCCATTGATCCATAGGAAATCGATGGGACTTTGCATGTGAAAATCCATAACCCAAAAGTCCATGCATTGATGACTTCGAGCAAGTCATATTCTCAGGTAACACACCATTTGCTTTTGTTTTTCGTTAGCATTGTTCTTCTGCGGGGAGGAGGGTAAAGAAGGCCCAGGGTGATTTTTGAAGTGGGGACGACAGAGCTGATCTGTGTCCTCATGTCAAAGCAGCTCCCAGGCCCATCCTGGAGAAATGCATACCACTCACGTGTCGCCCGTCCCTGATGCTACTGGGAGCTGCAATAGCTCAACAGCTCTCAGGCTTTTAGGAACTGAGAGCAGTTAGATAAACACAGGCTATTGATGCAAATGATACCTTCACGGACAGCTGGAATGTGGTGTGTACCTGGGGGTTCAAGAGTCTAGGGGAGCTCACCCTGTCTGCTCTACCTCTGATCATCACCCCATAGCTCCCCAGCTCTAAACAAGGGATGACAGCACTCACTGTGGTCTCAACATGTAAGGATGCTTTGTCAGCCTGAAGGCTGCGTATTTTAGGCCCACTGTGGTGGGTTGACCCTGGCCAGCAGCTAAGCACCCAGACAGCTGCTCGCTTGCTCCCTCCCCCCAGCAGGATGGGGGAGAGAATAGGAAGAGCAAAAGTGAGAAAACTCGTGGGTCGAGGTAAAGGCAGTTTAAGAAGTGAAACGAAGCTGTGCACTAGCCAAGGGAAATAAGGAATTCATTCACTCCTTCCCATCGGCAGGCAGATGTCCAGCTGCTTCCTGGAGAGCAGGGCCTCAGTACACGTGACGGTTACTTGGAGAGACAAACACCACAGCCACGAACATCCCTGCTTCATCCTCCTTCCCCTGAACTTTTATTGCTGACATCATATGGTATGGAACATCCCTTTGGTCAGCTGTCCTGGCTCTGCCCCCTCCCAACCTCTTTCCCACCCCATGCCTGGGGGCAGAATGGGAAACAGAGAAATCCTCAACACAATGCAAACACTGCTCAGAAATAGCCAGAACACCAGTGTGTTATCAACACTGTTTTAGTCACAAATCCAAAACACGGCACCATACGGGCTGCTGTGAGGAAAATTAACTTCATCCCAGCCAGACCCAGTACACCCACAAAGCTTTAGTTCACAAAGCAGCACTGTGCCTGAGGCATCACTTTCTGTCTGCCATGGACAAAAGCTTTGCAGGGCACTAAAGATGCCACATACAGAAACAGGTCCATCAAGACCATCTTCCCCTGCAAATCTTCTATTGATCCAAAGGGACAGACAGCCTGAGGCTGGAGGGAAGAACTAGTGGCTAGAGTGTGCTACCCTTCAATTTAGGAGACCTCCTTTTCACTTTGATGTCCTGAAGAATGGTTGAGTCATTTACCTTCCCTGTGCCTCGTTTTCCCAGTGCCTGGAGCAGAAGCTAGCAGTGCCTGTCTCCCAGGGGTTGGTGGTGATGCAGGGACATCAGGGAGGGAGATGGGCTGTGTAAAATCACTTGGTGCTGGCTCTGTTGCATAGATATTGTGTCATCTCTCCTCTGCCCTTGTTTATCTTTGAGCTGCCTCTTCCATAAGACGTAACCTCCACCTGGATATGGACCGATTTGGTTTAAGGCTCGCGGAAGTTTCCCTGCGGATCTGTGCCACAAGATGTGATGTGAACCTGCACAACATATGGTTCAGATCTCCTTATTTCATATAAAATGGGACTTATCTCCATAATCCTGAACTAAACAGAAAGAGATACAAGCAGAGCCAGAAGGGAGCATCACTGCCACTCTCCTGCCAGTTTTCTGGGTCGGCATTGACTTACACACATCTCTGCACAAGCGTTCAGCAATCAGCCAGTCTCACCCACCAAAACTCATTTCCAAGCGTCCAGATGGGGACTGAGTCAGGTTTTAACTGAACCACTTCCAGGTGGTGTACTGGGTAGCCCTAGGCAGACCTTGTCTTGTGCTACAGCTCCTGTACTGGATTATACTGGCATGCAGGTCTGCACCAAGCAGGGTCCTTTGCAGCTTCGGGGTCCTGAAAGAGCTCTGGAGTGAGTAACCAGCAGCACTGTTGACCTTGTGTTTACAGGGCCAGGTGACAAGTCCTCTCCCTGTGTCCGGCCAGAAGCCTGGAATACAGCTTTGGGTCATGAACTCGCCCATAAGGGCTTCTCAGTGTGGGCGACATGCATGTGCCCAGGCAGGCAAGAGGGACTTTGCTGTCCTGTACTCTCTGGCTAGCTGTAACTCTTTTTGAGCCTCAGCCTTTCTAAGTTTGACCCATGCTTTCGTACTCTTCTTTTATCTGTTACTCAGCTGTAGTTATTCAGCTTTTTTTTCCTTCTTGAGTTTCAGATCAGTGAAGAGTTCAGGATTCAGCTGCTTTGGTTATTTGCTGTGTTTCCTTGCCTTACTTTGTACCTGTATCCTTAAGATCATTTCTGTAAGGAACTGTCAGCAGCCCTTGTCTCTGTCCCCCTTAGCCCCTGGGAGCTCACCTCCTGGCTCTCCGAGGCCGTAGGACATGTCTCTCAAGCCCATTGTCTTTCTCTTGCCACTCTCCTGCCACTCTCCTGCCACTTCAGAGCTGTGAACTCTTACAGCTGCTCTCATCCAAGGTGCCTCCCACTTTCTGTTTGCAAGGATCCCACATCAAATGCATGCAGCCTAAAGCTAACAGATGTTTTTCCAGCCCATCAGCTCAGTAGGAAACTGAGATTCAGATTTTTTCCCATCGCTTGTACCACCGGTACTAAAGGTTCTCTGGGATAAAAGCTGACTTCACTGAACACCTGCTTAGCCCTTCACCCTGTAGTCCTTCTATAAAGGTCTAGTCATGCCATTTTCCTGCAGATGCTGTCTTAGGATGCAGAGTTGAAAATAAGTAACCTCAACAATCCTAGATATCATATATTTGTCTGATTACAGGACTCTCTAGTCTTTCTCCAGGTCTCTTGGAGACATTTCCAACTGAAACTGCATGCTACCTGACCATGCTTCCCCACAGTTTATTAAAGAGCTAGTGTTCCTCTTTATACCTTAGCTCAGATGGCTGGAAAGAACAGTCACACTCATGAAGAACCATCATTATTTTACGAGAGGGGAGCCGTGACTTCTGTGGCGAGACCAACCCATGGTGATTATCTCTTACTGGCCATGTAAGAAAATGTAAAGCACAGTAGAGAGTCTTTCCTAACCACACGGCTGTACAAAGGAAGGACCAGGCTTTGTGCAGTTCCAGGGCAGAAAGACCTTCCTCTTCCTCTACAACAATGTTGGACCTGCTGTGGAGGAAAACTTGCCTTCATGGCCTATGTGCATCAGGGCCAGTCCTTCCTAGGGTGTCCCAGCCCACATCCTCACTGCCTCGCTTCCCACCCCTGCCACCGCTCCTCCATATTCAAGAGGGAAGCAAGAGGGAAAGGACGGGCGTAAAAGGGAAAAGTGCCAGTCACTCTTCTGTACTCATAAGAGCGTGGCTGCTCCATGGCCTTTACCAGGGTCCGCACATGTGTTAAGGGTAGGTTGCTCTTTTTGATGATTCACCAGAAAATGCATCCTCCTAGCTCCCTCCCCTGTAGCCAGCCCAGCTCTGCAGAGCTGTGAGTCACACAAAGCAGCAAGATTTTATTCCTGTCACTACCACATCAGTTCAGACTGAGGCACAAGGGAGCTGGTGGGTTGAGTAAGAAGGTGCCATTTTTACACAGTTGCTTTCCAGGCAGGAGCCGGACTTTTCTCACGGTATTTTTTTACAGCATCTCGGCAAATAAAACTCTGAGCACAGAGGGTCAGGACATGCTACCTATCGGCGAGGGGGATGTACAGTGGAAACAAAACACTCACTGCATTCTCTCATCTCCTACTATCCCCTATGGAAACCTGGACCTCAACGCTGACATGTCTTGCTGCAGAGGTCTCCAGAAAGACACACAGTCAACAACGTCAACAGGGAGCAGGAGGACTCCTTGAACTGTCAGTAGAGGAGATGGGACACCACAAAGGGACTGTTCGATGGAAGGTGAATTTGGAAAGCTGTGCATGACCACTGGCCTTTGATAAGACACAACCAGAGTTCCCAGGGAAGCTGGGAGAAGTAAGTATCCACCATCTGCTCATCCAAATCTACCCATTCTCCAGTGGGCAACATCATGGTCAAAGAAAGATCACACCTTGCTCTTTCCCAGCAGCTGGGGAGTCTTGCTCTCCTGCCCTGACCATGCGGATCCCTCTCCTGACTTTAGAAAACTAAAAGTTTGTTGCCTGACTCATCTGATCTCCTTGATAAGGAAAGGAGACCTCTCACCTCAGAGACCAGTTTGTCCCGGGCAGAAGAAAACACTAGCAGCTGTTTCTCTGGCTGTAAAGGGAGCTCAGACATCAAGTTGTGATTTAGGTAAGGAGCTATGGGCTGTGAGAAGCAAGCTGGGATGACTTATGGCTTTGTGGTGTGTGGGGCGGACTAGTCCCCCTTTGCCTCCGTCAGCTGCCCCATGCTGTTTCTGTCCGCGGCCTGGCTGTTTGGGCATACTTCACTCAAGAGGGCAGGGGCAAAAAGTATCTGTTGAGCAAATCCAGTAGCTTAAGGCTTCTTGAAGGGTTTCTACCCTTGACATCCGGAAACACTCCAATGCCCTTTCCAGGTCAAGCTTGGTCTGAGTGGGGGACCAGCCCATTTTTTGGGCCCAGTGTTGAGACATTCTCCCACACTTTCAAGTTGACTGAGGACATGCCTAAATCAGGGTAAATCAATTCCTCTGTGATTTGTGTACATAATTTCTACATTTTGCGTTTTGCACAAACGAGGTTTCTACAAGAGCTGAAATCTAAGAGCGGACCAAGGCAAGGAGACAATAAAGGAAAAGGATGCATCCAAGCTTTGTTACTGAACAAAAGGGAAACCAATGGCTTCTCCACCCACATCCATCACAGACACAAAGAAATGTTTATGGGAAGAGACCTCTGAAGATTTCTAGTCCAATCTGCTCAGAGCTGGACTATGGCCAATGCTATGCCAGGTCAGCTGTGGTTTGTTCTAACTGCTTCTTAAAAGCACCACTTCTCTGGTGACCTGTCCTGGGGAAGAAACACCCATATGGAGAAGACATTTTCCAACCAGAATGTCTTGAGCAGAACTTGTGGCAATTGTCCTTTGTTTTACTTGTCACTGATTGACTAGCTTCTCACCTCCACAGGACTACACCATACAGTGATGGAAAGGAAGATGTTGGCAAAGGTATCAGTCTGCATGTATCCCTGTCAGTGTGCGAACAGGAGAAAGGTTTCAATGGCGTCTCACTGTGAGCATTGGGAAGCTATCAGAAAAAAACCTGCACTGACAGCCTCACCAACCAGGCAGTCAGGAGTCATGCCCTGACTGCAGAAATAAGATATGCTCAAACATTGAATGGGAGAGGATCCAACAGGCAGTGTTAAGCAGATTGTTCCTGGCAGGACCTGACAGTGTGGCAGGGCCACTTGAGTCCTGTCCAGTTTGCCTGTATCTGGGAAGAAATTGTCAAAACCAAGTGCAGCTGCTAAGCAAGATCTCCAAGTTACCTGCAGCTGGAAGAATTTTGATGCTGCTGGGACCAAGGACAGGAGGTTCTGCAAATGGCATTACCCCACACATTTCAAGAGGCATTGATGGATACAGCTAATTGGTTTTTAAAGTTGAGAGATTAAGACACCCCACTTCCTGGGGCTGGGAATGACGAAAGTCCTTCATTCAGAACACAGAGGAGAGAAGAGTGAGGTGCAGGAGAGGAACTTACTGTCTGGGGCCGGGCATGCATGTACAGACTGAAGAAGTGGCTGCAGATATGTCCCCTTTGCTTATAGCACCACACATCAAAATTCCTCCTCCTGCTGGGCCTCCTTGCCCATGGCAAAAGCTGGCAAGAAGCTTCTTTGTGCTGGATAATTGAAGCCATGTGTTAGTAGCCATTATTTGGAGCTGGGGAGACTGAGAAAACGCACGTGCTTTCTTACCTATTGGCAGGCGCAAGATCATCTCCGTCTGGAGGTGCTGGGTTGAACTGCGGGCTCTCTCAGTGATGTTCGCAAGGAGTTCAGCAGCTTCTTCAAATCCGCTTCCCTGAGCTGAAAAATGAATGGTTGAGTTGAAAAATTTGAATGGTTGTCTGTGAACACACTGAAGTTGCGAAGGTCTCCCAGAAAGTTCTCAAAAGACCTGATATTCATTTGCTAACACACTGTCTATTTTTACTGAAACCCTCTTCAAAACTGTTCAAAATTTGTCATCAGCCAAAAGCATTCTGTTTAAATATGGTTTCTGAAAAAATTGAATACTCATAATCCTGCAAAGTGGCAATGTCAAATTGAATTCATGCCAACTTCCACATATTTATTAAAGAGTGTCAATCTTTCCATTTAAATAAGTTCCTATCAAATATTTTGACCAGCTCCCCTAACTGTGGCTTTAATTGTGATCTACTTACCCCACTGGTGTCCATCAAATGAACAGAGGTGAGGACACAGAACAGAAATTGCTTGCAAATGAAATCAAGGACAGACGAGGAGTTCCCTACCCCCATGATAAAAACCCATCCACTGCCGAGGAAAGCTCATTGCTCAGACTTTAAACACTACAGCTTGGGCTTAATTTGGATACCACGGTTCTCCTGCTATGATGAAAAAGTGCCAGTCTTACTCCAGGCAAAGAAAAATTTGGGGCTTAGCAGAGCTGCCAGGCCCCGTCTTGCCACAGGAGCAATGCCACGATCTATAGCAGTCATGGTTGCAGCAGTGGGTATCGGCTCAGGCTGAGATCCCAGCCGGCTCAGACGCATAAAGGCGAGTTAGATATGGGTGGGAGGAGGCATTTCTTTACATGCTGGGGAGTCAGTCTAGCTTTATTTCACCTTAAGACAGAAAGTTATTTCCCTAGAGCACAGGCCAGTGTGATTAACCCACAAGGTCTCAATAGTGGTGGATGAGATAACAAGAGGCAATGGCTACGGGTTGAATCTTCAGATCGGACATTAGAAAAAATTTCTTCCCTGGGTGGGTGATGCAGCCCTGGCTCAGGTCACAGAGATGCGGGATTTTCAAGACCTGGCCAAACAAAGCCACATCTGACTGACAACAATCCAGCTCCAAGCAGGAGGCTGGACTAGAGACCTCCCAAGAGACCGACTCTCTTGCAGGTTTTATTTCATGTCGCAGTCTGGCAGACTGTGCCATTATCTGTTTCACTGAGCTCAGGTGTAGCATCCTCTGCTAAGGGCTCCTGTGAGCAGGCAGAGCTTGGAAAAACACGGAGACATTTATGTGCAATGATTTTTGGGGGGAAGGCGAACACATACAGGCAAAGGCAAGTTAAATGCTGGAAGCATTTCTTAGCCTACAGCCTCCGTCCTCACAAAGCTTTGGAGAAATACCTTTCTTCCCAGGTCAGCTGAGGTTACCACAGCTGGATGGGCTGTCGGACAGCAGCCCAGGTCCACCCAGGTCGATGAACCCAGGCCAGCTCAGGACCAAGGAGTGGAGGTGGACCCCTCTTGGACCTCAGCACCCACCCAGGCTCCCAGACCGGCTGGTTTGATTGTGCTCTGCCTTCAAACAAGGACAAATGAGGTGGAATTCAGAGAAGAGCAACAGGAATGATTACGAGGGTGGAGGTAATGGCTGAGGAGGAAAGATTTTGAAATTTAAAGATGGATAGCCAGGCTACAAGCCTACATACGGAGACATTATCATCAGTCATTAAGCAACACAATACTTCAGAGCCAGGGCAGGCTCATGATTCAAGACAGCCTGGTCTCCAAAGTGCTGTAGCCCAGAGGAGCCGCACAAGGCCAGGCGGAAGGAGCCCATTCACGCATGTGAGCATGAACATTTATTTTTTTTCCCCTCAATACAACAGCTCGTATTAAGAAGTGAAATTCTGCTTGGCACTAGGCACTACCAGAGAGGCACCAGGGAAAGGGAACCTCAGGCTTAGCATCAGGGAGACTGTCTAGAAGCTGGAATTGACTTGGCGTGGCAATGATCAGCCAGAGAAAGAGTCAGAGTCCCATTGCTCAGGACACTGAAGTTAGACTGGACAAATCATCAGTCAGTAGATAATGGTGAGTAATCTGCCACTGACCGGCAGACGGACAGAGTGATCGGAGGAAGGCTTTCCCAGCGCAGATTTGCAGGAGAGGGGCCAGATTTGCCTCCGGTGTAATCGTCAGCTCCCCAGTCTCTCTGCGAGAGGTGGTGTGCCAAGCCCTCCTCACACCTTCACCCAGAGAAGAGCCGGGCTTGGATTGCAATGTGTTCGCACAAAGTTTGCAAACCGCAAATGTCATGCGGCGAGACGGGGAGGGAGCAAGTGAGAGGAGAAAGGAGAGCAATTAATATGCAGCTGGTGCACGGGCTTGAGTGAAAGGAGCCGACGATGACCACCCGGAGCTGACGCTTAGAAACGTACAATAAAAGCTGAACGGATGGCTGAATGCAAGACCTAGCAAATCAAAACAGATGCAATAAGCTGAGGCCAGTGGAACCAGCAGCCAACAATGACAGCAGAGCCCACGGGCTGGGGGGCACGTGGTTGGCACAGAGAAAGGAGGAGGCCAGAAAGAAGCGCAGATGAGCTCTACCAAGGGAATCAAAAGCCTGCTGTTTCGAAAGCCAGAACAAACGGCAAGTGTGCTCCTGCCACACATGGCATCGACAGCGGGAGCTGCGTGGTCCTCCATGTCCCTCCAGGAGCCACCCGGAGGCAGGCTGCTTCCAGGCGCAGCGCAGGATCCTCCACCATCCCTCCTGCCTGCCTCCAGGGAGGGCTGCCCTCAGCCGCACACTGCTGGAGGGAGTTCAGGGCGCTGCTCTTCCAAAGCGATCCTGCAGCAAAAACTCCTCTGTCCCCCAGCATCCAAGTCCTTCCCGTCACGAGGGAGGGAGATCATCTATCCCTTGCCCGGCGTGGGTTGTGGGTTTGGTCACCTGGGGCAAGGGCTGCACCAGCTTGTGGCTCCCAGGCTGGCTCTGCTGTGTGGTGGGACTTGGTGAAGACTTGGGAAGGGAAGAAAAGGTCCACACTGCCGAGGCCTCCTGCCCCTTGATCTGCTGTGGCATCGTGCTGTGGGATAGCAGAGCAACTGATGCCATGAGCCAGGTACACTGTGACAATACATCAACCGAGAAGAGAGCTGATTTTGTAGTCAAGGGCACAGACACCCAGCCCAGGAGCTCTTGTGTTGGTCACACCCATGAATCCGTGCAGAACATGTGTGCACATTAGAAATAGATAGCAAGCGTTTATGATTCATATCAAATATCCGGGGTAGCAGATTTATGTACCTGGTGAGGAATGTCTATAGTTTTAAATAGCTGGAGCAGATCTGCAAGGGGGTGTAAACCAGCATGGGGCTTCCGCAGAGCTGTGCTGCTTTGCAGAAGAGAGCAGCTAGCCCCTAACTTCACGTGCAGGGGTGCAAAGGCCCCAAGTCATTGGCTTTGTTGCAGCATGCAAAGGACAGCAAGGTAAAGGCTGGCCATATCTGCACTTACACAACCTCCAGGAGCAGTAAACCTGCCTTGAACATCTCAGGCCTTTTAAAGAAGGAAAAAAAACCAAACCCACCTGAAAACTCCCTTTTGACTCCTGGCATCTCATCTGTTTGTTTGTGGCCTCCCTTGTGAAAGACCATAAAAGAAATTTTTGCAAAGGCTAGGGTGTTTTTTTGAGATCCTTCTTGCTGCTCCCAATGCACAGCCCAATTTAGAGGAGTGTTGCTTCATCTCCCAAGCTCCTCACAGTTAACCTGTAGAGCAAGACAGACTCTGCAGTGCTGTAACAACCCATTAGACAGCCAGTCAATCACATCAGTGATCACTATAATGGTACATACACCAGCGGATGCTTCCCCACCAGAGCTGGGCACAGCAATACACCAGCAGGTCCCCCCAGCACCTACCAAGGGATCAAAGGATATTAAAGGGGTAAAAATAAAATAATCAACCTGATCTCTCCTCCAGCTGCCTCTTCTTCCTGCTGGTAGAGACACAGCTTCTTGAGGATGCCGTGCCCATGTCAGAGAGCATCCCTTCCAGCTGGTGCTTGGCTCTCTGGGCAGCCACTGTCTAAAGCCTCGCCTCTCATCAGCTCGCCAGTAGCCTTTCCATACAAAGCCAAAATCAGACTGCAGGCTATGCTGAAGGCAGGAGGCTCTGACTCTGTCCCTGCCATAGGCTTTCTTAAGCCCCATGATGACCGATGCTGTTGTGAGGATCCAATGCAGGAAGTCTGGCTATACAGGGCAAACTGGCGCTTGCTTTGGTACAGCACTGTCCTGCTTCTCTTTCCTCTTCCATTTTGTTGTGTCCTCTCCTTAGAGCATGATGGGTACAGGGACCAACTCCACAGTTACCTCTTGGTTCCAGAGAATATGCATTCTGTGGCCAGTCCCTCAAAATCTAGATGTAGACGTCTTTACAAAACTGCATCAGGAGACGGTTTTATTTCTTCTCCAACCAGAATCCCTCTGAAGAGTGTCGCCCACAGGCTTAAGCTCTTCCCACCAAGTCTCAAACTAGCTAAAATATAAATATACCAAAGCAAGATTCTCACATACCCCCAAGCCTCCCAAATATCCAAAGCCTTACATTAAAATCAGCCAAACCAGCAACCTCTTGATACCTCAAACAGAAGGCTTTTCTGGAAGGGAAACCTTGGGTCTCTTCATGTTATTGGACATTGTGCAGGGGCAACTGGATAAAAGCCTCTGGACTCTGCCACTCAAAATGATCTAGCTGTTTCTTCTGGCCTTAAAACTCATTTATCAAAAATATGCCGACTCTGTACTGTGCCAGCAAAGCCTCTGTTACAGATTTGGCAACAAGATGTCCAAATCTACAGTAGCCATTGACACCACCATGATGGATCTGCTGGATAAAGCTTGGGTAAAGGAGGGGTACGTATATAACAAGGAATATGGTACATATATAAATATGTGCAGACTTCAGTAAGCTATAAATCAGTCGAGAACCCCTTAGTGTTTAGAGACAACCAAGCTATGTTCTAGTCAATCAATCTGTTGCTGCAAATATTATTAATGCCTGGCACATGGATTTATGATGAAGGCTAGATGGATGCAAAAGAAATGTTTGTTAGTGGGAATTTTTGATGACTGTGCTGAAATACCATTCATTTGTGAAAAGAAAGCTAAATACAGTCATCATGGTTATTTATCAGGGAATAGAGTCTTCTTCATCTCTTTTTGTTGTCCACCTTAACATGCAGGATAATGCATGTCTCTCCTGTCTCTCCTTTTGCCTTGAACGCATGCAAGTTAAAAATGGGTAACTGTACACCCAGCATTGTGGCAGGAGGTATGCCATCATCACAGCATTCCCAACACAATTAGAGATGTTGGGCCTTCAGAACCTAATGGTACAAAGTCACCATGTAGAACATCACCTCAGTGAGATCACCTGTATGTCTCCGTGCAGGGACGGACACATGAGGAGAGAAGAGGACCAGTCCCATCTGTAGCCTTTGTTAAGCACAGTGATTATGGAGCTCAAAAGAAATATAATGGAGCATCTACAGAAGGTCAATATGAAGAGCAGCTTGTACCGGCATGACCATTTCTGACACTGCTCATAAGTTTGTGGACTGATGCTGTTGTACTGTTCTCTTCGCAGTGGTGCAAGTCCTAACCTCTCCTCATCCCAGCGCTGCTGGTCCTGTTTCCACTTTGCCACCACCAGCTCCTGCCTTCCCCAAGAAGATGCCTGAGTGGCAGTTAGACCCTGGTGTGGTTGTTCCTCCTCAGCAGCCAACTGGGAGGTGTCCACAGTGTGGAAGAGTCAAGCCATGACGCTGAGGGATCTTTGCCAGAAATGCAGAGGAAACTGTCAGATCCTGTGGGACGCTGGCTTCAGCCTGCCCGGCACCTCCATGGACATGTCTAAATACAGGCATGGATGAAGCAAACACAAGATGAGTTACTGTCTCCACAGCAGGAGGAGCTCATGCCAGCTGCAAAAGGAGGGCATCTAAACCCTTCCTCCACCACGCTGAGCAGACCAGCTCTAGGACCACTGCTCCAGCATCAGCCTCAAGCTGAGATCTGCCCCTCCGGTCCCAGGCCCCACGCTGCCTGGGCCAGCTCTCTGCCCGCTCAGCTTCCTTGCTTCCCTTTACTGCTGTTTTTGTTTTCTTTCCACAGCTCGTTTTCTCGGTCATCCATGTCTCTGTGCATCATATATCATGCCTATGTGTCCGGAGGAAAGAAAGATCCCCTCCAACCCAGCAGCCCTGTAACGGATGGACCTTCCCGATTCGCAGCTAGCTGACAGCTTGTGAGAACAACAGCTTGAATTACTGAAAGAACTTTTCCCACTGAGTTAATCTGCAATGGATGTAGGTGACCTTCTAAAGGCATCTATTAATCAAAAAACCAGTGCCCATTCACCGTGCTAGGCTGAGCCCTTTGGGGGAGGGGGGGTACTAATTTCCCTCTGAGATAAATCATAATTTGACAATAATCATCTGCCCTAATCACTCCGATTCTTCCCTTTAATTATTTGTACACACAGCCCTTCCTGCCTGAGAAACACAAAGGACGACATTAAACGTGGCGTTTGCACTGTCGACGGGGAAACGCTGAAAGCTCCAGCCACAACCTTAAATCACACCCTGCGGTGCAGAGCACCCAATGGAGCCGAGCTGCCAGGGCTTCGGCCGGCTCTGGTCACCCTCTGCCCAGGGTGCAGGCAGCAGCCTTTCCCGGAGAGGAGCCACTGCTTCCAGCCATGGGGAGGGCAGCGGTCCCTGAGCCCAGGGAGCAGTCCTGGGACCAGAGCATCAAGGAGAGGGCTGCTGGAGAGGAGACGGCAGAGAGCAGAGGGGCTCTAGAGCTGTCCCGGCAGCCCGGGGTGTCACCCCAACGGCTGCACCCACTGGAAGAGGCTGACCCCCACGCAACACCCATCCCCTGCACTCTTCCCGGTTGGAGGGCTGTAATAACAGCGAGGCTGCAGAGAGCACGGGGTTAATCTCACATCAGTGCCCCTCGGATGCTGGGAGGAAGGGCTGTGAGCTGGGAAGCCAGCGGACCGTGGGAGGGAGGAAGGAGGGAGGAAGGAAGGGAGGGAGGGGTGGTTTGGGTGGCCTTGCGCTGTGCAGATGCATTGCGTTAGGCCGGGGCTGGCGAGGGGTCCCTGCCTGGGGTGAGACCCTCGCCCAGCGTGAGCGCACGGTGAGGGGCGGCTCTGGCAGGCACCGGCAGCCCCCTGCCCTGGGAAACTCTCGGGTGGTGCCGGCGTGAGTGCGATGCCTGGCTGTACTCCGAGGACCCAGCATGGGCAAGGGCTCCACTTCTCGGCTTCTCCTTTCACGCTGGCCATCGAGCTGCGGGGGTGCAGAGCCAGGTCTCATTACTGCCTCCAGCAGCTGGTCCTTTCGTTCAGCCACCTCGGAGCCATCGCGGTCCCCCAGGCACGGAGGCTTCTCCGATGCTCCAGAGGCAATGATGCTGTGTCCTTGGGCACCCGTAAAAGCAGAGGGGGTGTTGACGGGGGTCAGATGAGCTTTTTGTCAAAATCTGCATCTGTGGGGTAAGAGTATAAATGGCAGTAGTGTGAGATTTTGCCCATCGCCATGGCTGTAGTGAGGGCAGGTAGCTGAGTTTCCCCATGACAGCAAGGGTACAGTGGTCCTCTGGGTGTGACTAGCTGAAAACTGCTCAGCAAAACTCTTTTTCAGTAGGTTCATGGGATGAGGCAAACAGTGCACGCTGTCCCTAGGAAAATGGGACTCCTCCTTTTTCTCCTTGGGAAGAAATCCTCTAAAACTGGAAACAGCCAGGAAATGCTGCGCAGCACCTCATGGGGAGTGAGATTTCTCACTGCACCCGTCTCCTCTCCCACTGGCGTGTGCCCACAGCATCTCCCGCAGTTCAGGCAGCCAGGCACAGGCTGGGTGCACCAGCTCCTCACCGACAGCCCCCCGTGGGATGCACAGCCTGGAGATGCACAGCCCAGTGAAGGCAGCCAGGACGGGCTCCTGAGCGCAGCAGCATTACTGCAGAAACACAGTAGCCACATTCCATCCACATGCTTAGTAGGGTTTGGGGGCAGGACTTTTTAGGATTTAAACATCTGCCCTCCCAAAAACCAAGCAAAATCAGAGACAGCCCCCACAAGCTTCCCCAGTGCTACTGGGCTGACTTCTAGTAATTCCCGTAGCCCAGGTCAGTATGATGTCTTGCAAGCTATACCATGGACCTACAGCACCATATGCTGGCCTAGTTTAGCATCTACACAGCAGTACAGCCCGCCTCACTTCGTCCCTGGTCCCTACAAAGCAGTGCAGAGCAGGGCAGGCCATCTGGTCTGGGCCTGGGGGGAGCTGCAAATGGTTGGTGATGCTCCCCACTCCCTGCAGCGGGACAGCTGGTGCCCCGTGGGGCCACCTCCAAGAAGGGAGCATGGCAGCGCTGGACCAGCATCACTTGTGTGCCCGATCCCCAGGAGAGCAGCTTCCCGGGATGCCCGTCCAGCTGGTGTGAGCAGAGGGAGGCTGGAGCTCAGCCTGTGCTGTGGGTCTGGGCAGTTTTGTCCTCCCTGACCTGCTCCAGCCCCGTCCTCCCCTGATCTGCGCTTTGTCTGCTGTGCAGTGTTGCACCAAAGCCCACACTGTGGGAAACCTCCTCTCCAGTTTCAGCAGCCCCAGGGGTAGTGGAGCCCTCCCTTGGGACCCCACGACTGCCCCAGGGACCCTGTGGGGACCGGCAGCTGCCCCACTGGGAGTCCAGTTGAGGCCAGCTTGGATCCTGCCCCACCAGCAGTGTTCAGACCTGCCAGACTCGGTGCAGCTCAGCTTGTGATCCTCCCTCAGATGGGAGGGACGAAGTGACCCTGAGCAACTCCGAAAGCCACCACACTAACATTGAGCTGGGGAGGAGCAGTCTAATCCATGGGACTCCCTGCCATGAGAGACCGGTGGTTGTAAAAGCCAAGGATACAGAAATAAAAACTTAATACAACTGACGAGAACTAACTGCATCACTGAGAAAAACAGGCATAACGCTACTACGTGCCTGGTACCTTTGTCTCCTGTTTCTCGTCATACAGTGCCCTATGGGCTGTCCAGCATCAACCAGGGAAACACCACAAGCTTAGATTGCGGTGCTTATCTCTGGGGCAGTGAGGCACCGCTGAGCACAGGCTTCCTGTAAGAGGTGCTTTGCACTGCTGTGGTGTCTTCTGAGCCATGGGGGACAGCTCAAAGCTACGGGTTCCTCTGGAACAACTCTGGTAGCAGACCCTGAGAGTTTGGGACACCATGCGTTACTCTTGACCTGTTTCTGAGTGAGTTCTGCCATGGGCATGAGGGACGGATGTTTCCTACTGGAAGGTGAGGCAGCTCTAAAGTGCATGCCCCTGTACGGTAGCATGGACCAAACCAGAAACTACTGGGAGAAAACTATCCTCATGCTAAGCCATACATCAGCTTCGGTCCCTCCTGTCCCCAAAACCTGTAGGGACAGAGCTGGAGTTAGCAATGACCCATCCAGACTTTGCATATGTATCATCAGTTCACCACATGCTCCAGGTGCCCTTGCTTTGCAAAGAAACACATCCTCCTGTTCTGGCTGAGCCTCTCCTCCATGTGGGATGTGCCCATGAGAGAGAACATATTTAATGCCCAGCAAGCAGAGATATGACCCTGCAGTCTCACAAAACCTGCTGTGTCCCTGTTACCTGTGGATCGGGTTGCCCATAAAGATGTGGGGCCCCACTGGAGACCCTGGGGAGAAATGGAGAGAGCATTTGCCCCCAAAGTCTAAGGATGGAAGAAACCAAACAAAATGCAAGAGGTCAGCAAACACGATGCAGCAATTAGCACAGGCGGGTGGGGAGGAGAGACCGAGACAATGCAATTTATGGAGTTCAGGAGAGGGAATTCTCTAGGGGCACTGATCACGCACTATAAATACCTTCAAGGTAATGACATAAATGAAGGGAGTGAATTATTCACCATCTCTGACGATGGGAGGGCAAGAGGCAGTGACCTGGATCTGAGGAAGGGAAGTCTGGGTGGGAGGAAGCCCGGGCAGCAGGAACAGCCCAGCGTGGGATGCGCTCCCTGGGGCAGCCCTGCTTTCTGTGCAGAGTCCGTCTCTAACACGTCCTTGGCCAGGCCCACATCAATACCGGTGCTGGAGGGGCTGAGGCCAGCTCGTGGCCTGTGTGGGAGCTCCCAGCCTGTGTGTCCCTCCTGGCATGGAGGGAGTAGGTGAAGTTTCCTGCATGTGATGGCTCTGGCCCATACACAGAGCCTGCTGCTTTCCCAGGGCTGCAGCTGAGCAGGCAAACAACTTCCCTTGCCTGCAAGAGCAAACTGTGTCTGCCTGGCCCCACACAGCCGGGAATGGCTGGAGATCACTTTGGCATTTGTGACAGCCACCAAGCTGGGCAAGCCAGTAGGAGGGAGCTAGAAGAAGCTACGGCTTTGACTTGAAAAGAAGAACCAGGGTCTGGAAATGCAGCCTCCAGCCAGATCACAGCATCACAGACTGGCTGAGGTTGGCAGGGAACTCTGGAGGTCATCTGGTCCAGCCCCCATGCTCAAGCAGGGACCTGCCAGTTGCCCAGGTCCATGTCCAGATGGCTTTTGAATATCTCCAAGGATGGAGACTCCACAACCTCCCTGGGCAACCTGTACCAGTGCTCGGTCACCCCCACAGTGAAAAAGTGTTTCCTGCTGTTCAGAGGGAACCTCCTCTGTTTCAGTTTGTGCCCACTGCTTCTTGTCCTGTCACTGGGCACCACTGAAAAGAGCTGGGCTCCATTCTCTTTGCACCCTCCCTTCAGGTATTTATATACATTGATAAGATCCCCCTTGAGCCTGAAAGATGGAGATTTCCTATGCACAGACAAGAAACTTCCTGCATGCTGCTGGGGTTATTTATCTGTCTGTAGACATGCATGTCTCTGCTAAAGACTAATGACCGCATTGAAATTATGCATGTGAGGAGGCCTAGGAAAGCACTGTGCCTCTGCTGATGCTTTTGGCACGGGCTGGGGTTCAGTCCTACTCCTGCTTCCTGTTGCTTCACAGCAACCCCAGTGGGGAGCTGTGAACAGATTTCCCAACGCCTGCTCTTTGTTCTCTCTGCTGCTGGATCATGGCCTCATGCCACAAGGAAAATGGAGGAGAGGTGGGAATAGCTCTGCTGTCCCCTTTGTCATGGTGACCCGTGGAGGCAGGGGTGCCTCCTGCACGCTCTGGCAGCCTGGCACCCCCCGGCACCCGTCCTGTGCCTCATCCCTTCTAGGCTGCCAGGAGAGAAAGGTGGCAGAGAAACAGTGTCCCCCCGGCCCAGACCCAACCTCCCACTTCTCGCCTTGAAAGAGTCAAGCCTTCCTGTGTGTGGGCAAACACTTACACCCTGGCTTGCACAGACCGACTTTATTCACCCAGGGCAGACAAATAGAAAATAAATGCCCCTGTGGCTCCTGGAGATCTGTCTGGATCAAGCTTTCCTGTCTGTGAGCAGCATCCAACCCCTAGGAACATGCAGGGAACTCAGACTTCTCTTCCTGGCTGGGCATTAAACCACAGCATGGCCCTGATAAGGGAAGATATCAGCTTGATGCCAAGTGGAAAGTGAAATGTTATAGCGGACATCACCAGGGCACCTCTGATCCAACAGACCAGTTGGGGTGATCAGGTATGGAAGGGACCCATTGCGTTTGCTAGGAGACCCACTTTGATCTCTGGAGCCTTTTCTCTCTCTCTGCAGATGGGTTTGTCCTTATCTGCATCTCCCTTGGGGGGACTCTTCAAGTGCCTTATCATGGCCAGTAAGCCTGGAAGAAAGCTATGGGTCCCCCAGAACTGCTCATGGAGTCAGGGTGGCACTGGGGTAGCCATCATCAGCCACCCGCCAACCTCACTCCTGGCAGAGGCAGATGCTGGAAGGCAAGCAACCTGGGAGACAAGTGGGTCAGCTTGGGTGGTCCTTGCAACCTCTCCAGGAAACATTTAGGAAACAGTGCTCTGATCTCCTGCCCAACGTGCAGAGTCACATCATGAGCCAGGATCCTGGATGTCCTGTCTGAGCCATGCCGCTCCAGAGACAGACAGGGAGACGTCTCTTGCATTGCTCATCCATCACAGCCATGTGTAGGAGGTGGCATGGGCTGGAATAGCTTTTGGAGCAGAAAGCCTAGAGGCGGCTAGGGTCTCCTGTTCCCTCTTAGCACAGACAGGTGGCCATGGGCAGGGTGGTCAGCCTGACTGTTGGGGGACAATAACGAAAGCGCAGTCCACATGGGAAGAACATTATGGCTTTGGCAGCCCTGGGCCAGCTGCCTGTTCCGTGTGTCCCATAGAGAAGGACTGTTAAACTCACAGTTTCTGGACACTGCAGTGGCACGGAGCTGTATAACAACAGCAGGAGAACAATGATCCCTTAGACCCTAGTCGGTTCTGTCCTGCACTGGCAGAGATGCAGTATCTCTGTCCCAAGCACTGATGCTGTATGCAGAGAACAAGGACATGGGTCTGGTCCAGCGTGGGGCACGCAGCTTTACAAGCCAGAGAAAGAGGAAAGGCAAAGGAAACTGCCTCCTAAATGTGAAATAACTGGAGGCTGGCTCCAGACCCTCAAGACAAAGCTATAAATCTGCCTAGCCCTGCTGCGAAAGCATGAGACACCCTGGAACAGCCACACGGCGTCACAGTGTCCTTGATCTCTGTTTTCTCTTCCATCCCTTCCTTTCATCCCCGCCACCCCCAGAGGCACGTTCAGTCTCCTGGTGACTACGGTTTCTGAGCCTGCTCAACCGCCGCTCTCTCCCGTCCTGCTGTGTTTTATAGCAGGCTGGGTCAGGTTGCAGTTGCTAATAGCAGTCGCCAAGCTCGGCACAGAGGGAGGGCAGTCCCAGCTGAAGGACGAGGTTTCCAGCAGGACGTGCTGCACCTCTGCCAGCGGCGTTGGTGTCTGGCCCCCGCTCCCCTCTGTCCTGTTTTGGGAGGCACCAGGAGGACTGGCCTGTGCAGGGAATGCAAACTGGCGAGTGTTTTCCCCCAGGGCTCATGTTAGGTCACACGGCTTATAGCACTCTGGCATGTCCCGTCACATGGTGGGTCTGAGGCGATGCGTGACCCATGGCGGTGGTGGCCATGAAGCACTGCCCCTAGGCTGGCTGTGGGTCATAGGACCCATCACAACAGCTCCTGACCCTCCTCTGTTTGCTGGGATTGAATTTTCCTGGTAAACTGAGATGAAAAGAGGAATTCTCCGGCCGCCCCGGGAAGGGGGAGCCATGTCGACGCCTCTTCCTAACGCAGAGCTGACACCGAGATGTCCCCTGGGAGACATGATCTAGCCCAGCTCCCCAGCTGGTTTAAAAGCGACGCTGTTTTGAAGCCACAGACCTCCCTCCCACAACAGCAAGCAAGGAGACAGTCTCAAAGGCCACCCAAACCACATCCAGGCAAGGCTATTGCCCGCTTGTCCCCATTTGACCATGTCCTGGACATCGTCTGGAAGTGAGGGAACAAAGCAGAGAGGGCATAAAGCCATCGCCTTGCTCTCCCCCAATTTAGCTCCATGGAGTAGGCAGAATCAGCACGTAAGCCACAAGAAGTCTGTGCTACATTTGTCTCCTTTGTGTCTCTGGGCTTGCTGCACAAGGAGTAGGGGGAAGAGAAATGTGTTCAGGCTGTAACTAATGCCAGAACCTAAGAAATGGATCAATTCACCCCCAAACAATTTGCAATGCAAAGGGAGCAGCTCTCCTCTTGGTTTACTCCTCCCCACGCACAGACACATGCACAAGCCCCTCTTTCCCATGTCCCTGCCTTGGGAGAAAAGCAGCTCATCGCCCCAGCGCAGACAGAATACTCCACCCTGCTCCCCCCGCCCGCTCCTCACAGCTGATTGCCTCCTTGCTGATTTAAATCCCTGGCACCACCACCCCCGTGCCTGTCCACCCTTTGGCACCAGAGAGTCAGGAGTGGTGAAGACTGGATGCCAGGGAGGGGGTAACCCCAGCACATTGGCAGTACTGCCCGTACACAGCTCAGCTCTCCGTGTCTCCAAAGGTTTCTCTCCCAAGCGTGCTTGACTAATTAGTAAACGGAGCCTAAACCTTTTGGTCTCCATCGATCTTATCTTTAAACCCTGCAGACAACAATTCCTCAATCGATACCTCATTTAATTGCTGCCACCAGGCTGACAGCTGGGGTTCTGGCTGCGCAAGCCTGGCTGTCACATGGCAGGTTGCCAGTGCCACCTTCTAATCCCAAACTGATTTATCCTCATGCAGCTCCTCTCCTCCCCGCCCCAGACCCTATTCCTGCCCCTCCTTCCCTGTGCAGGGGGTGGAAAACGCCCTGGCTACATGCATCCCCCCACGAACACAGCACAGCTCTGTGCTCATTTGCCTCTGGAGCACAGCTGTGATCAAACTGTTGTGTTGATGAACGCCCGAGCACGAACACGCAGCCTCCACGCACGCTGCTGAGACGTGATGCAGCCCGGTCCCAGCCCAACGAGTGGAGCAGTGCCATAGCGGGGACACCCGGGTGTCACGTGCGGTGTTTCCCAGCCAGCCCATGCTGGGGGACAGGCAGACAGGCAGCTCCTGCCCCGTGCATCCCAGTACCAGACCTGGCCTCCACGCATCCTTGTGGCACTCCCTTCCCTGGTTGGGACCCAGCATGTGCTGGGCATGATCCATTTGCTAGGCTGCTGTTCCTGGCGAGCCCCAGGAACTGGAGTTTTAGGGATGCTCGCGGCCCTCTGAAGAGCAGCAGATACAAAGGCAAGCCATGGCTGCTATTTTGGCACAAGCTGCCTTGTGGAGTCAGGCACTGACTTCCCAGTTAAGCACTCGGCTTGGGGCTGGGGGAGGTATGGCAAGCAGACCTGGCTTCTGTGATGGGGTGCTAGCCATGGTTGCTCAGCGTTTGCTCTGGCTCAGTTTTTAGTCGTTTTGATGATGGTTTTTTAGTTTAATGATAATCATAGGTGCAACATGCATTTCCTTCAGTGGCAAATATGTGAAATAATTGCTGTAACCCTAATCTTTGATCAGTTATGTGTTTGTCATCTGCAGTTCTTGATGGCCTCTCTTTGTGGTGATGCTGATTACTCTGTCCTTGTATCCTCAGGAAACATTAATGTGTAATTGTGGAAAGAAATAGAGCTTGTATATGAACACTTCGCCAGGAATACCACCAGAATGAAACCTAGGCCTGCCTCTAGACTGAGATCGTGCCCCACAATACCAAACATGAGTCTGGCGTCTGCCCAGCAAGGAGGTGGGTGCCTTGCTTTCAGTGGTGCCTGTGTAATCAGCACATCTGCAGCTCAGCCCAGCCACTGAGACCCAGTGCAGACCTGGTCTTGGTCACACCAGCTTTCAAGCGGCATTACCTACAAATCCACGGTGTAAAACACAATGGAGATACGTCCCACTTGCAGTCTGTGGCCATCAGTTTCTACTCGCATACTCCTCTGACAGTCACTTGCTCCATCTCCAGCTTTATGTGGAGGCAGCAGCTTGTCCAAGCCCTGCTGAACACATCTCGGAAGACTTCTCAGCCCAGATGCGGTGGGACTGGTGAGCTCAGCTGGTCTGCCAGCACTGCTACCTTCTGTGACGTTCGTGGAGTCAGTGCCTGGGGCTGATCACCGACTTCTCTGAACTCCAGGGGAGGAAAGTCTGTAGCAGAAAGAAGCTTTCATATCTGCCTTACAAAGGGTCACTTATCCACTGAGTACGACCGGTGACATTTTGAGTATCACCTGTCCTTGCAGCTTTGAATTGCTCCACTCCATGGTGAACCAGTCAGTGTCCCCCAAGCAAGAGGTGGTTCAGAGATGTAAAATAAATCACCAGCTCCACTATTGGCCTTAGCTAGTATCCTCATTTTGTGCTAAGTGACAGGGATGAGGGCCTTGCTATGCTAGGTGCTGTACAGAGGAGATGGGTCTGGGGGAACCCACATGTCTTCCCAGTGTCCAACAGGGATGTGGAAATCTTCTCAGAGGTGACCATCTTGGTACCATTTAAAGTCTTCACGGATCAGCACTGAGGAATGAGTGCAGTAGGAAAGGCAGGGGAATGTGCTAACAGCTTACTGGGGACAGACTCAACTCTGGTGTAAATGGATGCACTGTCTTTGGGTCCACTGGGCTAACTCAGAAGACCCTTGGCTGCTGCAAGGGGCTGGTGTCTCCTCCAACTGATGACAGGTGGGATGCATCACGTCCCACACATCTACTCCTCCAGTTTGCTCTTCTGTAACAGCTACACCAGGGCAGAATGTGACCTTGGGCAGAAAGCCAGATTCTGCTCTTGGTGCAAACTGCTGAGGCTGGAGGACATAGCAGAGGTCAGGCTGAAGTTAAAGGGACCTGAATCCCAGCTCTCTGGGCCAGAAACTATTTCCAGAGCCTTTGAATCTGGACAGAATCTAGCCTGTATATCCAAGGTGTCTTACCACTGAGCTCGAACAGCATCTGTGTAAGCAAGACTGTGCCCTGTCAGGGTGCAGTCTTAGGAGAAAGTCTGCCCTGTTCCCAGCCTCCCAGGTCACAGTTGCCCAGCAAGCCAGGGAGGGAGGTGAATGCTCAATAGCTCCATGAATGAAGGCCATGAAAGCTCACCATCATGTTAGTGGGAGTGGGGGCCTCGTGCGTTATCAGCAACCAAAAGTTGTTTCCACTGGCCTCTGCTACCATTCAATAGTCTGTTTTATGCAGGACTGCTATCTGCTGCAGCTTGCTCATGCCAGGACCTCTGTGAGCCAGGCTGGAGCAAAGGTAGGCAGTCCTAGTGGGAGAGGTGACTGGTGGCAGAGGAGACCCCCGTGGGCAGGACGGGGGTTGGCTACCTGTGCAGGCAGTGGCACGGGAGTACCAGTCCCGCAGTCGTCCTTCGCCTTGGTGCGAGAGGGTGCCTGACACATGCTACTGGGAGATCAGCAGTTGGCCCCGAGCATGCCCCAGATGGTTTGATGCCAGGGTGTTTGCACACAGCTCTGCCGTTTAATGGGGAGAGAACGCATAGCTGATCCCAGCTGAAGCCATACACTAAAATGCTGACAGACTGTTTGTCGAGACACAAACATTGGCAAATGGCCCCGCTTGCCATATACTTAGAGTCATGGCAGAGAGGGAGGGAACCTAAGAACAGGGCTGTCTCTGGCAGTGACTGAGAGTCCTCAAAGTGCCGTTCAGTGCATGATTCTGGGAAGAGGGAAGTCACTTTCCCGGGAGATTTGAAGTACCCTTTTCCAAATGGGTGGAACTGGGATGGCCAGCTTCTTAAAATGAAGCTGGGGGTGATGGGGACAGCTGGGTACGTTTCTCGTGCAGCACAGTTTGGGGGATGGAACATCCCACCTGTCCAGCCAGGATGGTACCTCTTTGGCCCCTCAGGCTTGGCATGTTCAGCGGTACTTCGCCAGAGAAAGCCAGACCGTCAGCATCTTGGATGTGCCAGAGACTCCTCTCCTAGCAGGTAATGTAGCATGCAGGGCTGTGGTGGTGCTAGCTGTGCTCAGTGCCTTTCAGTAGGGCTGTGCCTTACTCACTGACACGTGCCATTGGCTCTTCCCACCCTGGGGTCCCACACACCAGAGAGAAGGGGATGAGAGTTGTGGAGAAGGTGACACTGAAAACACCAGTCAGAGCTGGGCAGCGTGGGGCAGGAGCCGGGGACCAGTGTTGAGCCCAGCGGGTGGGACAGGTCTGCTCACCTCAGTGTCAGGCTGGGAGCTTCCCACACTTCTGCCATGAATTTACGGCGGTGCTGGGAAGGGAAGAATTGCCTCCAAACAGCACCTTCTGGCTGCTAGTGCATGCCCTGGGGTACCCGGGTTTGCACCCTGGGAAAGCCAGGTCACATTACCTGAGTTTTCAGCCCAGAAAAGCCAGCTCTCAGGCAGTCTAGGTGGCAAGAGGTTCCTGAAGGCACTGAGCTAGAGAGCTGCTGTTTACAGTTTCCCATTAAACTAGAGAAAACAAGCGTTGCGCCTATGCTGATCTAGCAGCCTTCATTTTGCCAGCAGGAGCCTTTGGTCTCTCAGAAGATCCCCCTAGTTGGGAGAAACTTTTGAACCTAATTGTTAACCTGACTGGGCCTCAGTTCAAGATGATTGACTTCTGCAAACAAGGAGTCCTGTGTTTCCAGGAGCTCTGCCCTGCAAAATCCTGAATACTTCCCAGGGCAATAGGGTGGGGGAGAGGGGCACCCAGAGAAAGGAAAACATGGCCCATGTGGGTGGGGGCCACAGAAGAAGAAGGGTAACGAGAAGGGGAAGGAGCTATCACCTGGGAAGAATTACAAGCAGAGTAAAGCTTTGTCATTTATCTGGACGCCACTCTGGGTAGTCTGATGTTAAAGGAGTCCGTAGTTTCAAACTACCACTAATGACCACATCAAAAATACAAAAATTTGGGGTCAAGGTTCAATGAACTAGGGAAGGACTCTTGTGGTTGGATCCTCTGCTTTGAGGATCATCCAATATGTACGGGCATCAGAGAGAGGGTAGTAAAGATGCCGGGCAGTGTCCCTTTCACCAAGCTCCTGAGAAGAGGATGGGCTCCCTGCAGAGCGTGGGGCTCAGCTCGGCTCGGTGGCAGATGGTCTGTGCAACCCTCCGCCGGCCGCCACTGCAATACTGCCCCGCTCCATGCTGCGTCAGACAGCGACACGAGTGGCTCGGCTCTAGCACCAAGCCAGGCTGTGGCACCCACTGACACCCCAGCCTGCAGCACCGTCAAGGACTGCTCAGGGCACCCACTTGGGGCTGCAAAGGCCTGGGAGAGCCCAATTAACTGCCTGCTCGGAGCAGCCATCCCCTAAAATGCTCTGTCACTGCAGCCCAGGACTTTAAACTCAGTGCCTGCAACTGCACGGGAGGCTCAGCAAGGCAATGTCAAAGGATGCGGGGCAGGGCCGTCAGCCTGTCTTGTTCTGTGCTTCTTTCTGTTCTCTCCTGGGGCCGCCTTGGTGCTGCCAACTTCACAATATATGATTTTTTTTAGATTTTAAATCACATGATAGAAATGTTGGTCACCTAAAAAGCAAAGAAAGTTTTTAGCTTGCATGAGTTACCGTGAAAAGCATGAAAAGGACTGGCACATAGGTGGAAAAATGCCTATTGTGGTACCGAGGGGCAGCTACTCACCCTCTAAAACAGCAGAGCATGTGTCAGACAGGGACGACCCCTTGCCCCAGTCCGGTCTGTGGGACAGTTGTCCAGCTAACTTGCACTGGGGAAAGTCCTGGAACCTGGGTCCTGCATCATCTCTAGCCATCTTTCTCACCATCCCCTGCACTGTGTTTCAGATCCCCCCTGAATTCCTTGCCCACATCAAAAAAGGGGAGACAAAAGAGGCCAAGTGACGACTACTCAACCCAATGCGAACGCCCCAGGCAGCGACCCAAGCAGCAGCTCTGCCCCAGCAGTGCCCAGCTCCCAATGCACTCATCCTTGCCCTCAGTGTCCCCCTGCCCTCCCCTCTGCCAGGCTGCCCGCTCAGCCTCCACCCTGCGGCTTGCGCACACCAGCTGCTCGCCCCCGACGAGCCAAGTGAGACCCCCCCGCGGCCCCAGGAGGGGGAACGGGCTGCTCTCGCTTCAGTGTGATCTCCCGGACCTGAAAGCCTCCAGAGACCTCTCTCCAGATTAACCTCATCCTGCTGATGCCGAGCTCTTCCTCCTGGTGTTGTCCCCTTTCTCCCCACTTCAGAGGTTTCCCTGCGAGGTGTGGCGGTGTCTCTCGTGGTACCTTGCTGCTGCCTTTTGTGTGATCTCCCACATCGGCCTTCCCTCATCCAGAGGTTCCCCGGCGGCTGCATCCCCTCCTGCCGATGTGCCGGGCTCAGCGGCTGGCACTGCAGCCTCCCGGGGGATCCCGTCTCTTAGCAACGCTCCAGCCCAGAAGGTAGATGCTGAGCACACGTCTGGTCCATCGGTCCATGGGGGCTTCGTGCACAGGGCAGAGGGCAGCTGCTGCCTGGAGGGGAGGGGACTGCGTCCCCCCCCACACGCCACCTCCTCTCTCCCCTGTCCCTGGGAAGTGGGCGAGGGGCACAGGAGGTTGAGCACCGATGTGGGGCACCGCAGCCCGGTACCCCTGCCCTGTGCTCCGGCCGATTGCAGAGCTCTCCGGAGCCCCTGCCCGCACCAGGGACCTGCAAAAGTCCCACCGCCTTGCCTGTCTTCTGCCACGGCTCCTCCACCACTAACAAGGCCCTGAAAAGGTGCTCAGACTGCCCCAGCCCCAAGACAGCCATGGTGGGGATGAGCACGGGTTCAAGCAGGCTGGGGGACCAGCTCTGCGGCTGCACCCCGGGCCGGAGGGGGGGTCCCCGTGGGCACATCCCTAGCGTGGGACACAGTGGCGGGGTGGGCCTGGTGCTCCTCACGCCCTGCCCATACCTCCGTAGCTTGTCCCACTCCCCCCAGCTCTCTGCATCCTCCTGCCCCACGGCCCACCCGCGCCCCCCCCCCCACAGCGCAGCCGGGCGCAGCGCGGGCTCGGGCCGCCAGGGGGCGGCAAAGGGCGCGGCGGCGGCGGCCGCCGCCACCGCGCCCTTTGCCGCCCCCTGGCGGCCGGAGCCCGCGCTGCGCCCGGGAGCGAGGCCGGTCCCGGGTCTCCCGGGGGATGAACCGAGGGGAGCGGAGAGGAGCGGAGCGGCTTCCCCATGGCCACACGCGTGTCCCGGGGGACCGGCGCCCGGCGCGGCGGGGACATGGAAGCGGAGGCGGGCAGGGCGCGGAGGTACGGGGTGAGTGAGCGCACCCCCTCACCCCGACCCCCCCCCACCCCACCGTGTGTGTGGGGGGAGCATGTCCGGGAGTGGGAGCGGGCCCCACGGTGGGCTCGGGGGGGGGGGGGGGGGTTCAGCCCCCAGCCCACGTGCCGGAGGGGTGGGTGCCCCCGGGGCTGTGTTGTCCCCCGTGCCGGTGGGATGGGGTGCCTCATGGCTGTGCCATCCCCTGCGTCAGCAGTAGGGTGCAGGATGGGCTGCTTAGGGCGTTGCGTGCACACCTCTCTGGGAGCAGTGCCCCAAGCTGGTGCGACCACCCCCAGGAACACCATCCTCTTACAAGGGCTGTTGCGTGAAGTGACACGCGGTGAGTTTGGAAGGCGGCTGTCCTTCCCCGAGAGCCTCCGGGAAGGAGTACTGGGGGATTAAGCTTGTGCTCAAGTGGTGTCTTGCTATCTCAAAGGGCTGCAATGCTTCTCGGGCTGTTCAGGGAAGGACTCGGTGTACGGGTTTTGGAGGATTTGAGGCCTGGCAGAGGGTTTGCTGCAAGGATTTTTCTGCTCTCAGGTTCCTGGCCAGCTGCTTCCTTGTCCAGTGCCTCTCCAGCTTTCTCCTGTGTAATGGAGCAGGCTCAGCTGGGTGGCAGAAACGTCCTTTTAACCACCATCCAGTGATGTGTAAGACATGAGCCAGAGAAGCAGCATCCCTGCCAGGCTGTAAGCAGCGTTCCTTTGCTCAGACATGGGTGAGAGGCACTGGGCTTGCTGTAATTCCCCGACGTAGAGGGAAGGCTGAGAAGCAGAGTTAAAAAGGTGTGACGTGGACAATCCCATTCAAGCTGACTTGCAGGTCACCTTGGTCTGATGGACAAGAATTGCACTGCGAAGGTTTCAGGCCTTTCTTGGCAAGCAAAGTTAGTAGCCTCTTGGCAAAGTTGCAGGGATAGGATGCTGTCTCTGTGGGACGGGAAGGCCTTGCTATGAGGAACAGTCTTCTAGTGCTATTAAATGTCTTCAGCCTCTAGTTCATTGTCAGTCCCTCTGGGTAGTGCTCGTAGGAGGAAAGCAGACCTTGCCTGTTGATTAGAGCTGAGTGCATCTGCTTTCACCTCTTTGTCGACATACTTTGGGGGAGATAGAGGGCAGGTTTAAGGGTGTCAGAATATTTGATAAATTAGATTGCTTTTCTGAAATATCTTCTTTTTAATTAAAATAAAGGAAAATGTTTATCACATCTTCAGAACTAAGTTCCTGCTTGTGGATTTGAGATGATTCCTTAGTTAGAAATGCCTTTGCGTAGGATGAAAAAAATAATTGTCCCCAAGTGAGTACTTCTGGTTCTTTCTGCCTGGCAAAAATTGGCATCAGTATGGCAGGAAAAGGGGAGAAATGGTTTCTGGGTTAAGTGTGAGGGAGGCAGCAGTTCTGGGGTTGTTGCCTCTGCTGGCAGAGGTGGTGTGTGATGGGGTGGCCTTGAACAGCCAGCTTGTGCACCTACAGTCAGCTTCTGCAGCTCAGAGCCGGCTTCAGCCTGCACCCTGCTGTTGGCAAACCGAATTTCACTGTTGTGAGGTCAAAGGCATCATCCCATCACCATTGCTAGTACCACGAATGGGACTCAGGCAGCCCTGGGCTGGAGATGGTGGTCTCTTCTGTCCCAGTGTTTCCTGTCACCCCTGGGCTTTCCCCGTCCAGCAGCGTCGCTCACCATCCTGGACTGCTGTCCCTGGGGAAGGACCATGACATCTGCTCCAGCACAGAGCAGGCAGGCCACCTTCCTGCTTTACTGCTGGCTGAATCTGCCCTGCCTGATCCATAAAGGTAATGACTCCTTCTGCCCCAAATGCCTTGTCCTCTCTTGAAGACAAGTGCTAGCAAGCAGCCACTGTAACAGCCCTAGCAAAGACTAGAGAAACCTTTCTCCACCTCTCGGCTTTGTCCTAGGCTGGTGTGCAAACTCCCCTAGCCCAGAGTGAGGGGCTGAGCAGCTGAATCCAATGCAAGGCAGTTAAAAGGCCATTGTGGGTGACTGATAATTTTGAGGTTAAAAGGAAGCTGACATGGGGATACTTGTGAAATGGTCTCGATGGCTTTTCTCAGGGTGGGCTCAGCTGTCAGGTTAGACCAGAAACACTCACCTCAGTTTAGGGTCTGCTGAGGTGGCGGCCGTGGTTCACACCTAAATTCATGGCTGCCCCAGACTGCTTTTTGCAAGTCTGAGTTTAAGAAAACAAACCACACCGTGCAGGGAGACCTTTCTCTGGAGGGGCTTAAAGCTTTCTGCAAAGGGACCTGGGACCTGGATGGTTTCCTACTGCCTCCTTTGAGAGCAGCAACAACAAGGAACAGGATTTTGAATGATGTCCTGAGACCTGGTGCTCCGGGTTTCCGTTCCAGCACAGGGTCCTAAGCCAAGAAAACTGCCTGTCCTGCCAAGGCTGGGTAGGAAACTCAGCCCTGGAGCAGCCAGTCAGCAGCATGGCATTAACTCCTCTCTACAAACAGCAGTGAGGCTCCTTTGATGAGCATGCTATCTGCGGCATTTACTTTCTCATTTCTTTTTGAAAGACCCATCATGCCTGGCTTAGCTGCAGCCTGCTGGCTGGCTGGTGGGCTGCAGAGCTTTTGAAGATGCTAATACAAGCTCCATGATGATCCTTAATCACTTCTTTATCATGTCCTCTCTGAACAGTGCTCTGCTAGTGGGCTGAAATCCTGGCTGGGGGAAAGGCGCTGAGGTGCAAGGAGTCGCGCAGAGGTAGGTGGGCTCGAGCCAGCGAGGGGATGGCCTCGGCAGCAGGGAGCCTCGAAGCAGTTTACAAGCATTAAACTTGTTCAGGCACATCGGGAATCTTCTTACATTTTCTCTCTTGGTGATTGTTTCTTGCAAAACCCTGGGCTTAGCAGATCAGGTAGAAGGGATCAGCTGTTAGGTTTGGGCACGCACATCCCACAGGCTCCTGGGGGCAGGATATTGCTTCTGGTAGGCAGGTAGACTGACTGGCAGCAGCAAGTCTAGCAGTCATCTCAGAGAGACGGAGAGCTGCTCTGCTTTGACTGGGGACCGCTTGTCCCAGCTGCTTGTCTGAACATGCTATGTCTGCGCTTTAGCTGTCTGCTGCCAGGTTAGATGTGTGCATGGACAAGCTGCCTCCTCTGTATTTGCTCCTCCTGCTGTGGTGACCAGGTGTCCTACTCTTTAGTGATGTTGTCCTACTTTCAAGTAGGTTAATCTATTTTTGCCTGGCCCAGAGTGTTGGACTGTCCTTTGTTGTGACTTTGCCTTTCTACGCGTCCTGCGCCTGGCTTTCCCATGGCGGAGATAGAAGATCTGCAGGTCATGGTCCCATGCAGTACAAACCATTTTCCTTTGCTCTGTATCCTGGGGGGGGCACTTGGGACCTTGCATAGCAATCAGCCTTGCAGACAGGGTGCAGGCTCGGGGGCCCAGTGCACAGTTTTGAGCCTGCCTCCTTAAAGATGATGAGATGCTGAAGGTCCTCAGAGGGAAGGGTCAGGCTTCCAGCTTGCTTTAAGGATCTGGATGTCCTTGCACTGGCTGGCAGTCATGTGAAGGTGGTTGTTGTTGTTTGCATGTCTTGTCTTCAAGTGCCAGTGCTCCCAGGATTTGGAAGAGGTGTCTGAGCAGAGAAGGAAAGAAGGATTTTCAGGGCCTACAGTGAGCTGGGGACGGGACTGGAGCCTTGTCCTGTAACTGAAAACAAAAGGCAGGTTGAAGCTTAGGTACTGCAGGGAACCACAGTACCAACTTACAAGCCTTCCTCTGAAAATACTTTGTCTTTGGCTTGCCAGCCCCTGCTAACTTTAGTATGAAAACAGTAGCTTCTTGTTCAAGCTAGTCGTGACATGCTGAGGTCTCCATGCCCGAAGGGTCTCTGAGCTACCCGGGGTGGACTCCAAGTGTCCTGGCATGGCTGCAAGGCTGTGGTCGTGGAAAAAGGCGAGGGAGCTGGACTCGCCCGCCAGGTAGGCTGTGCCGTGGCAGGGCTGGGAGGGAGCACGCAGGGTGGAAAAGGCCGATGAGCTTTGGACCAGTGCTGCAGTTTATTTATGGCCTGCTTAGCAATCTCAGGCAGGCAGTGTGGGTTAAGGCGTCTCCTGTCCTGGATTGACAGTACAGATCCAATTAGCCATGAAAGCCTCTAATTATTTGTCCTGAATTGCTCCGGTGGTAACCAAGGCTCTGCTATCTCCTCCTTTTGTCTGTGTCCCAGCTGGAAATGCCCCAGTGTCCCTGCATCTAGAGCAGCAAGTGTGATGTGCGAGCAGAGTCAGCACAACCTAATCAAAGGAGACAGGCCCTGAGAGTTAATGAGGGGATGGACCTGCTTCGTTAACTTTGGGGTGTTCTCTAAGCCCGGTCCTGAAAGACAAAGGACTGAGATTACGTGTGGCTAAGATGATAAGGCTCACGTGATGAATTGCTGTAGGGGGAGAGCTGGATGGAGGGGCTGCAGACCGTGGTGAGGGAGGGGGGTGGCTGTCAGAAAGGATTTGAAAGCAGAAGGTCCCTCGTATCTGTGCAAGGCAGGCACGTCCCTCGCTGAGTGCAATGTCTATGCCCAGACCAGGTCACTTGTTCCCACATTTCATTCCTCCCTTTGAAGCTGTACTGCCAGGAGGGTGCTCAGGGGTCAGAGATAGCAAATGCTCCCCTTGCTCTGCCTGTTCTCTGCCGCCCTTGCTGCTGCTGGCTCTCCAGAAGGACACCTTCTCTGTGTGAATGGCGTGTTCTCCTCCGGCCCCAGTGCTTCAGCCCCCAACCCTTCTTCCTGCTCGTCTGTGCCCAGTTCATGAATGATCCAGCGCAGAGGGAGCAGTTGGCTCTGCCTCTGGCAGACTGCAGCATATCAAACCGATGGAGGTGACAGTCCCGGGGAAATGACCCTAGCTCTCTGGGAGAGAAGCTGGGTGTCTACAGCTTGGCCAAGCCAACAGCGTTGCTGCAGGTTGGCAGCTGAGAGGGAAGGCACGGGCACGAGGTGGGGTTACACAAGCAAGGCCCGAGGACTTCTTTTTTCCCAGACATTCATGCTAAGTTACAGCTGTGTATTCTCAACTGCAAAACTATTTTCAGGTGAAGAAAGCTTTGCAGGGCACTTATCGCATCCTCCTGCTCATTCTGGGTGCTCATTGTGCAAAACAGAAGTCTCATCTGTCTGTGAGAGAAAATGTGTCATTTGTCTTCTTAGTAACCTTAACTCTGACCTAAAATGACAGTGAATAGCTCTCAGATGAGACAGGGCAGCCAGCCTTGGTTTTAAAGCAAGATTTTACATAAATAATATTCAGCTCCAGTATGAGGGGTCAGCTGAGTGCTTCCACCATTGTTTCCAGGTCACAGGGTCCCCCCAAAATGGGTTTAACATCATCGTCTTGAGATGCTGCCTGAAGGCAAGCCGTGGCTTTGCTCACCATGTGCATGTTTTCTCTCTGTGTGGATGTATGAGGCCAGTCCTGCAGCAGACCCCGCCGGTGACACAGCTCTGCCCCTGAGCTGGAGAGGAAGGGACACGGGGAGAACCGGCAAGGGTGCCCACCTTGGGGGAAGCTGGGAGCTGTTCACAGGCATCCCTGGTGGGACCCAGGTTGCTGGAGCACTGAATACGTCTCTCTGACTTCCAGCCGAGGGACATTCAAACGGGGCCTGTCTCTGCCAGGGCCAGTGCCGGTCCGGCAGGGCTAGGAAGCAGCTGACACATCCTTCAAGCCTCTTGGTGTCGTTCCTCTGCAGGCCAGAGGCACGTCTGCCAAGTTCAAACCAGAGAGCTTCCTCCATACAAATGGGGACGAGGGGGGTGGGCTGTTAACGTACAAAAACTGTTTCTTTCCTGCCCGCTTGGAAAGTGGAGCTATTGAATTTTAAGCAGCCAAGACAAAACTCTGCTGAAGAGGCCTCGTCTGTGCTTGCTTGGTGAAATCACTGATCACAGTGGTGGGGGAGTCCAGGAAGATGCCAGGCTTGGCCTTATTAATGACTCTGTTGTTGTCTGCTCTAGTTTGTTGGTCTTTGCTCTGGGAGACGGTTTGCCGAAGCGGCAACTATTTTCCCCAGAGAAGCTTCCTTGCGAGCTGTCCCCGTGGTGGGGGCTGTTCCTCTGCTTGGCTGGGCTTCACAACGCCGGCGCTCGGACCAGCCTGTGGAATGGCACTGGCCTAACAGGCTGACCCAAAGTGCTCTGGGGACCTCCTTTATGGCCACAAAACCTGCACTTGCGGGTCGAGGAGGCACAGGCGAGAGGAGACAGAGGCTCTTTGTTCCACCAGGAGCTTTTCCCCTCTGGCTTTTAAGGGTGCACAGCCTCGCAGCTCGGTACCCCAAGGAGGGCCACCCACTTCTCCTGCCGAGGTCTCTGCTCTCTCCAGCAGCACCAATTTGGCTGGGCTGGGGACACAGTAGCAGCCAGACTCGTGTTTTTCATCCAGCACTTTGACCATCCAGCAAAGCAGCTGTGCAGTTGCTCTGCCCTGCACACCTCCTGTTTGCCACCCCAAGCTCAGAGCATCAAGCCCTCTTGCCTGTGTTTTTCTCCTTGAACCACTTAGTTTTAAAATAGAGCAATTATGTTCCTTCAGAAAGGAGCTTATTCGCTCCAATCTAGGGCAGTTTGACAGTGCAGCAGCCTGCACAGCTCTCTTTGGGAGCATGGTGGCATTCCCAACATGGATGCCCAGCACGGCTGTGCTCAGCGGCAAGGGGGGTCGCATCTGTGGCTTCGGATGATGGCTGGGTCAGTGGCTCAGGGTCTGAGAAGGGGCATTACTGGGGCTGAGCAGTGCGAGTCCTTGGTCTCAATCTTTTCTTCGTAACCGCACACGTTGGAGGGGTGCAGCCTTGGTTCCTTGGCAGCAAGGCCAAGACATTCTGCCAGGGTTCACAGCCTTCCCTCCATGGCCAAGCCCTGAGGGACCTCCGGATGGGGAAGCTTACCTTGTCCCTGAGTCTATGTGATAAGAAAATACAGACCTTCAGACTTCCACCTGCATGTGTATCAACAAGTGACAGATGTGCGGGGCCAGCAGGAGCTTTGAGAGGTGGCCCAGTCCACGCTCATGCCTGAAGATGGGACCAGTTCTTATGTAGGTCACTGCCAACAGAGGCTTCTCCAGCCTGCTCCTAAAATCCTGCCTGTGACCCCTATCTCTTTTACAAGATGGGGAGTTGGCTGTGATTTGGCGTACATAATTGATTCTGGGGTTAAATGCTCGAAATCTGAGAGATCCTTTGCAGAAGCTTGTTGTAGTGATGAGTTCAGCGATGGAGCGGATTCTGCCAGCTTCAGCTGCTGCCCTGGCAGTGGTGGGAAGGGTTTACATCCTCGCATTACGTGGATCACCTGATCCCCTCTGTCTTGGGATCCTTCTGCTGCCTCACAAGTCTACACCCAGCTGTTGTTTGTTTAAAAAATAAGCAGCCAGGTATTCACAAGGAAAATGAAGCTGTTTTATTCTTTATGTGTCCTTGATGCTCTCCTGACATCTTGTCTGGGAACAACAGCTCTAAGCCTTGAATTTGAATTTTTGTCTTGCAAAGCCGATTGTTTTAATAAAGCCATGGGACAGCGAATGTCCCATGCCAAGCAGAATGGCCATGGTGTTAGAGAGGAACGATGCCTTCTTTCCCCTTTGCACTGCCTGATGGGCTGTGAGGTTCAGGTGATGCGGCTGTAGTTCATGTTCAGTTTCATCTTTTGAGTGACTGCATACAGCTTAGCGTACCTGTGCTAAGCCAGCCTTGACACTAACCGTAGCCCATGTTGTGCTGTGAAATATGGTCAGGATGGTCAGGAGAACCAAAGAAAGATCTGTGTAGTGCATCCAAGGTCACATGGAAAGGCAACATCAGCTACTGATGATTTCTAGTGTAGTAGAGAAGAAGAGCAAGCTGACTATAAGCTAGAGGCTACGAGTATAAGGCATGCCTTTATAACAGACGGTATTTGACCATGGACATGAGACCAGACTACTTGTCTTTCAGCTGAGCTTTGTGTCCTTTCAGCGAAGCTGGAGCTACAACTTGCATCCTAGAAGCTGGGGACCTACAGAGGAATCCCAGATGAGCTCTGAGGTACCACTCAATACGTCCATCTGGGCTTGACAAACCTTGAGATGCCAAAGCATGGGACTGCAGGGGTCTCCATATTGCCTGAGTCAGCAGAGCATCTCCATCTGGTGGCTTCGGATGAGACATGGAAGAAAAAAATTAAAAGGCAAATTTTCAAAGGTTGGAGGAGTTGAACCTCCTCCATTAAAGCACTGTAAAGCACTGCGATCATCAAGCCCACCCCAAATGTCTGTCTTAAGCCAAGCTCGGGAGCTCTTCTGGGTGGGGACCCGAGGCTACCTGGTACACAAGGCCCAAGCTTCCGTGGACACCCTCTCAGTGGATCAGCTGGGGCAGGGTTTAAGGCATGGCCCAGCTGAGGAAGAGTTTCCCCCGGGGGACAAACAAACCAGGACAGGACTTGGTTGCTTTGGACTTCCCCTGCAGGTGTGCCAAGCTTTCACCTCCAGATCACAGACCCCTCAGACACTCTCAGGGTTCAACCCACAGCTTTGTACACTGAGTTACTCCATCGCTACGGAGCAAATGCAGTGGTACAGATCCAGCCACGGCTTTGCTAATGCCTGGAGGCAGATTAGCGTCAGTCTTCTACTTAGCGTCTGCCATCTATAGCATCTTTGACGATGGCAGAGCAGTGTTCATGGATTAAGCTCCACTGCACTCCTCCTACAGTGATACCGTGTATTTTTCGTGCTGGAAATTGAGATTTGCAGAGGGGAAGTGAGTTGGTGAAGGAAGTAAGAGCTGTGGGGAGGGAGAAGAGAAGAACCTAGGAAAGCTGTAAAGCTGCCGTTTTAATTTGCTGCATTGTACCCTGAGAACATCATCATTGCTGGAGCTACCACCCCAGCTGCTCATCTAGTGGGAGCTGCTGGAGATTTGCAAGTAGAAGAGCTTTAAACAAGGGACAATGTGGATTGAACCTGACACCCCATCGGATTCTCCTTCTCTTGGTCCCTGATCTACCAATAGGCACCTCTTCCATTTTGCATATAACATGACCTGTTGTATAAATATTTAGTCACTCCGTTGGGAACATTAATTATAAATGGAGACGAAGCTTTTGAAAGCTGCCTGTAGGTCTGGGCACCCAATTTCCATTAATTTTAATGAGAATCAGACATCCAAATCCCACTCGGTGGCTTTGAGCATCTCAGGCAGGAAGCTTCATCTGACACGCCCCCCCTTCTCCCCACTCTGCAATTTAAGAGTGAGATTTGCAAATACCTTACAAATCCTGCAGATCCCTGAGTCGCCCTTGTGCCATGCCATTGTTCTCTGCTGAGGATGGTTGGCTGGTAGCTTCAGAAGTATTTATAATAAGTTCATTTAATCCATTCCGTTAGTTCTTTTCCTCTGCACCCCCTCTGCTCCCCACCCAGCACTTTGAAACAGAGATGCCTGAATGAACCCCCAGCCTGCATGGTTTTTGACAGAGAAGCTTTGATGCTTGAAAATGACAGCTGCACAGAGCAGGTCTGAAATGAATGATTGAATTATCTGACTGATTAAAAATGTGCTGTGGCTTGGAAGATCTGACGGCAAGTATTCACTTAGGCAACTCACATGAAAGAGAGCGCGTGTGCACGTAGGGTGTGTGTTTGTGTGTGTATTGGAAAAAACAGCCAGTGAAATGCGACAAACACCCAGAGCCGCTTGGAGCGGCAGCTTCTTAAGCTCAGCATCCTTTCAAAAGCTCCAAATCTTCTGCGCGATATTCAGCAAAAGCTAACAGTGTGGTTGTGGAGATAATGATTATTTAGACAGACGTCAGCAGTGGTTTAGGAAATGGAAATTGAGTTAAAAGGTAGTGCAGGCTGGGGAACTACTTAACTGCTTCTCAGTCCCATACCGACCTGCAGCTGAGGAATGATAAACTCTCCCATTGAAAACACGGTTCCCATCCTCTGTGCTACGGACACATGCTCATGGTGTGGAGTAGCCCCAGGGATGCCAGCTCTATGGGAACGTGTCCTGTGATTGAGATTTTTGAAAAACATGAGCGCCAGTGAGATTATCTATAAATGGCTGGAAGGATGGAGAAAGGAAGCTTGATTATGGCTGTGCCCTTGATGCCGTCAGTGATGGCAATAGCAGATGTGTTAATGCATGAGGGACAGTAACAGCCTTTCCAGACCTATCTCAGCTTCCTTTCCAATCCCCATATAGTGAATTGTCCCTTCCCGATGCCTCACAGAAATTCAGCTCTGCTAGAACGTAAGCAAAATATCTGGAAGTGAAATGAATGAAAAAAATAAAATTAAAAAAATGTTTCTTTGCAAATGAAACGTATTTTGTCAGCTCAGCCAGTTCACAGCTTCCTGCGGGAGTTTCACACAGGGAAAAAATCACATCATAAAGGTTACAATTGTAGTTCTTCATTGCAAATAGTCTTGTTCTGATAGTTTATTGAAATTGATTTTTTCCTAAATTGTTTAACTGCTCTTCATCTCCCTACTTTCAGAAGATCACTATCTTCCCCTGATTCCTAGCTCAAAACAGATGAAACATCGGGCTATAACTAATTGCTTTATCAGAAATAGTTTTGGTTTAGTCTCTCAGTCCAGCCGCTGAATAATGTGTTCTTTGCCCCTTCCAGTGCCATTAGCTGCAGTGATGTGAGGTGTCTGTAATGGGTTCAGCCATGCAGTTTCGTGCTCCCTGTCCCAGTTCCAGTGGTCATTTCAGCAAGACTAAATGCTACAGCTACAGTAGCCCTAAGGGCACACATAGCTAATGGTAATTCATTGGCATCTGTGTCATCTCTCCATCAGCATCCCAAAATGTCCCTCTTATTGAATCCACTTTAGCAACCCAGGAACACTCAGAGCAGAGAAGATGCTGGGATCCTCCTTGCAGAGGTTTTTGTAGCTGCAAGCCTCATCATTGCTAATTGTCCCACTGCAACCCAACACATTCACAGATGTGGGAGCCCCATGCCCTCTGTGCTTCTGTTCCCCATATCTCTCAGCCAGGCCCTAACTCTTGAGCTTAAATGAAACATCAGATCATTTAAATGTCCCTTTCCATCATCTGAAAACTTACATTTATAGACAATATAATGTAAATCAGGTTTATCATTCCAAAATTTGTCTTTAATCCCCCTTCCTCTATCTCAAGTCTTTGAAAAATCAGAGTGAGAGCACCAGGCTGTGGCCTCTAGGTTGGATCCAGACTGACAATGTGCCTTAAAGGTGAGGGTAGATGACTGGGCCAACATCGACAGTTAGAGAGGCAATGCTCCCCCGGTACACGGACAGCGTAGCTTACCTTCGCCAGACTTTTTGACCATCGTTGGTCACTATACCTCATCCTACAGGCTGAGCAGTCCTTGACCTGGAAGAGCCAGGGCCAGGGCTCTCTTCCCACTGCTGAAGCATCCTCTCTTTCCATGTCTTGGATTGGCGCAGGTAACAGCACATTTTCTTTCCTCTGTTCTCTGCCCCTTCACGTCAGTGCTCCAGAACCTGCCCACAGGCAGCAAAATTACTCCTCATGCCCTCCACCCAACTTCAGGCTGTGTCCAAGCCCCAAACAAGTATAAGTTCTGAGCAAATCCCTCTTCAAATGTCCGCTGCCGTGCTGCGTCCAGGGCTGTCAGCCCAGCACGTGAGACATCTCAAAAGGAGCGAGGGCCCAGGCAGGGTGAGGTGGAATCGCTGCAGTTTGGCAAGAGAAAACCTCCCAGAGATGTCAGGACCCTACACAGCCTGACTGATCTGAGGATGCATAAATTACATCTCTTTGCAGCTGCTGCTCCCCAGCCTCCTCCCTGCATCGTGGTCATGGATGCCCAGCAGCCAGCACTGAGTCCTGGGCAGCTCACAGCAAGTCCAGATGATCCAGTTGGAGTGTGTCTGTCCATGTGCCAGGGCTGGCAGGAGCCCCTAACAGAGGTGGACCTGGCAAATCCCTTTGGTTGAAGAAGGAAGGTGACTCCTCTGAACCATGAGTCAGATTTGGCCATCACAGCAAATGATAAACTCTGTATAATTGTATGAACAAAGTTATTGATAGAACCCTTACAGGCATCTGAGCTTGAAACACGGAGAAATGGGTAGAAAGGAGATTGTGCAATCGTCCCATACATCAATGCCACGTGCCTGGGCAATAAACAGACATCAGAAATTCTCATTTCCAAAAATAAATAGGACATCCCTGGCAGTACTGAGACACACTGACACAGGCCTGAATCACAGGACACCCTAGTCACCCAGGGCTGGCAGGACAGAAAACTGGAGATGAGACCTTCATAGGAATCCAAGAGCCAAGCAGCGTTGGGAGAAAGCCATGCTCTGCCTGTCACATCCCCCATCCGCTGGTGAAGACCACGCTGGAGATCCCGGTGAGCTGGGGAGGTGCCACTGTGCAGGGCTCGCTGGAGATGCAGCAGAGCTTTGCCTCCCTGGGATGGCACTCGGGCGAAGCAGTGCCTTAGGGATAACCCCAGACAGCAGCGGCGGAGCTGTGGAAGTTGCCTCTGGAAGTTGCTTTCCCTTGGGTAAAGGGAGTGGATTTGCTAACAGAGCCGTAGCCTTTTTGCCTCCAAATCGTGAGCCTTTCCTGGGACACTGTCCGCATGCTTGTCCTAATATACAGCCAAGGGCTGCTCTTCCATTCAGGTTCAAGTTGATCTTCCCCAGCACAGATGTATCCCTGCAGACTACCAGATCGAACTAGGGGGCTGGACAAATAGCATCCCTGAACAGCTTCATAACACAGTGAAAGAAAATCCATGTTCCCAGAACAGCTTTTCAGCCTCAGGGATAGATGCTGAAGGACTCG